>NW_026000103.1:3858024-3920780 GCF_001458135.2 Marmota marmota marmota
TTTTTTTTTTTTTTTTTTTTTTTTTTTTTTTTTTTTTTTTGATAGTTGGAAAAACCAAGACCATTATCTCCATTATAGTGTCCAAAATCCCCAGTTAAACTGGTAAAAGGCCCACAGTGCGTGGGTCTTGGTTTGAAAATCATCAATCTATACCAACCCCCAGTTAAGAAACCTGGCCTAAATTGTTTATAATTTATATGATGTCATCAAATAACTGGTGACAGAATTGAAACTAAAAATTATGTCTCAACTCCTAATCCTGTGCTCCATCTAAATTAGCCTCCATCTAACCATGGTCTGAAAATGAGGTTGTTTCTTTCAAGTAGAGGCTGGAGGAAGACTATAAACAAGAGGCTATAGGGAATACCTGGGCAGCCTTTGCTAGTAGAATCAGCTTCAGCCTAAAAAACTTTCTTCAGATTCTGGAGAAACACAGTAGATTGAGCATATATGTCAAAATGTACTCAAGCCCTCCTTCAGAATTACATAGAAGTCAACAAATAGGAAAATAGGAAAAGGTTTTTGATAATATCAGCTATAGAAAGAAAAGAAGGGCATCATCTACATGACAAAAAGCAAAAGATAATATTTTGGAGAAACAGTAGAATAGCTCACTTAATGGAACCTTCAATTCATAACATGTAAAGTAGAAGAGACCTGAATAGAAGAATCCTGTTAGAATCCATTATCTGGTCCTTACAGAAAAGTTTGCCAATTCTTGCCCTAATAAGTTGAAATGTTATATTGCATAATTTCCCATAGAAAGACAAACAAGTTTTAACGTATGCTTCATTTCAGACCATTTGAGATGTGGCTCCCTGTGTAAGGGAAATGTGAGAGTTAATTTTATGTGTCAACTTTCACCAAATCACATATCTTGTTAAACTTTATTTTTGGTGTTCTTCTGTGAGTGTGTTTCTGAAAAAGATTAGCTTTTGAATTCGTCGACTGAATAAAGCAGATTGGCCTCCCAGTGTGGTGGGCATTATCTAATCCATTGAAGGCCAGAGTAGAATGAGAAGGCGGAGAAGGGAAGGATTCACTGGCTTTCTGCCTGACTGCTTCAGTGGAAGTATGCAAGGAGTAGACTTAAAAAATATGGTTGTTATGGTTTAGATGTGAGTTGTCCCCCAAAAGCTCATGTGTGAAACAATCTAAGAAGGTTAGAGGAGAAACGATTGGATTTTTAAAGTCTTAACCCAATCAGTAAATTAATCCTCCTAATGGGGTTAACTGAGTGGTAACTGAAGGCCAGGAGGTATGACTGGAGAAGGTGGGGCATTGAGGGCATGCCTTTGGGGTATATATTTTGAATCTGGCAAGTGGAGTTCTCTCCCTCTGCTTTCTGATCACCATGTGAACTGCTTCCCTCTGCCACACTCTTCTGCCATGTTGTTCTGCCACATCTTGAGCCCTGAGGAATGAAGCCGGCTATCTATGGATTGAGACCTCTGAAGCTGTGAGCCCCCAGATAAACTTTTCCTCCTCCATAATTGTTCTGGTCATGTCTTTTAGTCATAGCAGTGAAAAAGCTGACTAAAATAATGGTCTTCTCCCACATTTGGTACTTTTGGGTCCCAGGCCTAGAGACTTGGGCCTGAATCCACCTATTGGCTCTGCAGCTCTTAAGCCTTCAAACAAAACCACTGCCTTTCCTGGGTCTTCAGCTTACAGAGGTAGATCATTAAATTTCTCAGCCTTCATAATTTCATGAACCAGAGAAGAAAGAGAGAGAAAGAAAGAAAATGAGAATAAATCTCCTGTTTGATCTGTTTCTTTGGAAAACACTGACTTAAACACAAGGGTTCTTGGACTGCAAGTCTCTGGAAAACTTTCGTTTTCAATTAGTCATATTAACCATGTGTGTAGGAGAGATACTTCATATAGATAGATTAATAATCAGGAAAGACTGGCATTATTTACAGACCATATTTTCTTTTTTCTTAAGTCTACTCCTTGCACACTTCCTAAAACTTTTCTTAGCTATGGTCACCAAATGGTTATATATATATTTCCATACTTGACCTAAATCATATATCTTGCTTATATATTGTGGAAAGCCATCCATGAATTACATGAGGATCTTCTCTTAGTATGGTAGCCAGGGAGATTTAGGTTTGGCATTGCGAACTATCCTTGGCTGTCCCAGGGCAATAGATTGCCCAATGTAAGTGACCTTTATCTCCACTCTGCTAGGAAGATCCCTCATAGTAGCTTCAGAGATGGGCATAACCATTGGGAACTGAACAGCCCAACTTTAACCTTTTTGGGAGAAGAATGTTCTATGGAAAGGCTTTGATGTTTCCTAATATAAATAAAGCAGGCATGGGCTCTATTTTGCCAGAGTCTAGAAACTCCATCTTTCTGTGTCCTGTGGTTTTTCATCATTCTATTTTTCTTAGCTTTTATTTCTCAGCCAGGCCATTCCACCAAGGAAAACCACATTTCCACCACTCATGTGGGACATGGGTGAGAGTATGTGATTGTTAATGTCAAATAAATACACTCCTATTTTATTTACCCCCTATTAGTTGTATGACTTGTCAAGTTACTGAATCTTTCTAAGCTTCAACTTCCTCTTCTGTAAATGGGGATAATTATAAGATCTACTTCATAGAGTTGATGGAAGTACTAAGTGAATTAATCAATGTGAAACTCTGATTACAGGTCTGACAATGAAAAGTGTACAATAAATGCTAACCACTATTATTATTATGATTATGATCTTCTTTTTACATAAGTAATTTATTCAAAGTCACACTGCTAGTAAATAAAAAAATTGGAATTTGAACCAAGCATTTAGCACAGTTATCCCTGGATTGTAAAAGTGATGGTGATTTTTATTTTCTTCTCTGTGCTTTTATTTTCTAATGTTATATAGTGGACAAGCAGGACTTCTATAATAAGAAAATAATAAAGTATATAAAAATAAAAATAGAATTGTCACATATGAACTTTTCCTTGCCCTTCCAAAGTCCTTTATATCATATCCTGTGTCTCCTAACTTCTTTCTGACCTCCCAGATTTTTTTGACCTGTTCATCACATTTCCCTTCACCCCAATAATAACTAATCTTTCTCACTGATTTAAAATGTAGAAAGCATCACCAAAAGTATTATGTCATTTAATCCACAAAGCAATACTCGCAGTTTACATTATTCCTGCTATTATTGTGCTCATTTTACAGATGAGAAAGATTAGGCTTACAGAAATAAAAGGTCACTTAACAATTAAGGAGCCCAATAAAGACTCAAACCTAGATGTTCCAATTCTAGACTTCTCTGTTTTCCTTAATTTCTTCAGGATCTGGTTCTGAAATGTCCAGTTCACTTCTGTTATCTTGTTTTATGTTCTCTGTGTATTTCTCCCCATATATTCTTATTTCTACTTAACTGCCTGTGTTATACTTCCCTGCATACCTTGACCTTTGCCAAATATGTGCTGCCTAACAACCCACTTTATAGACTGGACCCTTGATTTTTCTACCATGATTTGACATTTCTAGGCCTCACTTTTCTCTAAAATTTGTAATCTTGTGACTTTATGATTGTGGTTTAAATGCATAGATTGTTTTTAGTATGTCAAATACGCAGTTTCTTTCATTTAAATATTGTTCTTCACTGTGAAAACATTAACTAGCAGGAATTAGCATAATGTACAATATGCTTTGTGTAAGTTTTGTTAGAACAAAATTAGAAAATAGTTGGAAAGAAATGGATACTAACCATATATAAGACATTATTACTGCTATTTGTGTATAAACATGCTCAGTGAGTAGCCATCTAGCAGGGGAGGTGGTGAATAGGCATTTCATGCCCTGGTTCAAATTATATGGAAGGAATACTGGGAATACACATTCAATGTTATAAAAAGGCAGTAATGCTCTTTGATCCAACAGTTCCACTCTTAGGAATTACATTATACCCTTTAGATTATAATAGATCATGTGAGCAAAAGTTTATGTAAAAGGATGTTCATCACTGTTATTAATAACAGCTAAATATTCTAAGAAACTCACATGCAAAAAATATGATATTAAGTAAAATATGGTACATTTATGTAATAGAACACTATGTAATCATTAATATCATGTTATAGGAGACAACTTAATGGCATGGAATTTTTCATCATTTGTTATTAAATTAAAAAGAAGCTTACAAAACAATATTTGAAGTGTCTCCAATTTTATTGTTTTTCTGTGGGTACAGAAAATAGATTGGATGAATCAACACTAAAAGGTTAACTCAGGGTAGTTCTAAATGATGATATTATGAATAATTTAAATTACTTATTTATGCTTTTTTATATTATCATTTTTTTACAATAGATGCTACTTTATAATCAGAAAAAATGTATATAGAAAAGAAAAAGAGCAAGGATGAGAAAAGGCTCCCCATTTAGTTTATATCTCAAGATTAATTTTAAATGAAACAGATTTTTTTTAAGTAAAGTACTTTTAGAAATAATTCCCCTTATACATATTCAGAGAAGAAAAATTACTTTCACACTTACCCTTACCTTAGCAATATTTCATTGGATATATACAGTTATCTAAAATGCTAGAAGAAAAGTAAGAGCCATGGTTCTCAAAATTCAATTTACTTTATTTTCAGAGCTGCACAATTACTATGTAAAATGTTGCCTTTCATATGAGTTTTGAAAGGCATGAGAATTACTAATCAGACTGGCTGACCAGATATGTTATTCTAAATCCCTCACCAATTATTACTAATATTCTGCATTATGTGGACCAAGACTCCCAAGGTTGTGGGTTTGGGCTATTACTGCACTGTTTTGGGAAAATGACCTCTTTGTAATGTATCAATCTCAGTTTTGTTAATTTTTTTGTAAAATAAGTTTAAACCTTTGCCTATTTATATCCTATGCCTCTTTTGTCCTTGCAGCCTTCCAGACTTTTCCCTCAGCCATTGAATACTTGTGTTTTTATTAATTACCCATAAATATAGTCATCTTCCAATTATAATTTAAATTTATCCTCATTTTTCCATTAGTGTTATTGTAATCTTTCTTCAGTATCATCTGCTAAATTCTTCTTCTAGCTCATTAATAACATGGTTAAATAAGGTTCGCTTTTGCACCAACACCTTGAGATAACTTACTGTATCCCATACATTGCCATTTATCATTATCGGAGCCAATTTTTAATACCTGTGACAGCAGTCTTATTCCAGCCAACTTGAATCGGTTTCATAATTTTATGAGCAGTATATAACATAACTTACAGTGGTATAATTTTGTATTTTATTTTAAAACTTTTACTATATTCTGTTTTCCATTGATTTTGCAATTTTTTTCCCAAAATGGTTTACTTTACATGAACCCTGACATTGACATGTCTAAAGCCAAATTATGAATTTTTTTCCTTCCCAAACTTATAACATTTTTTATTGCAAGCCACCTAATTGTGTAAGACAGTATCTTTGATTCTTCTCCTTCTCCTTTTTTTCCCCACGAGTTCTATCCATCACTGCATCTTATCCTCCTGCCACTATCCCAAACAGTGATTTTGCTAATGCTTCCCTGTCTATAATGGCCTGCCTCTTCTCCTTCACCAACAACATTCAAATCATTTCTCACAGAGTAACTGTGAAACCTGCACAAATCACCCATCATTCTTGATCTGCAGCCTCCACACCCATCCCCTACCACTGCAGAATTAATTACTTCCCTTTTTGTATCCCTCAAGCTCCAGACATTATAAACTGATAAAACCAAACAAATGTCCAGAATTCAGAATAGCAACAGTATCCAAATCATCTACATTTGACTCTGTTCTCTATCAAAACACCTCAAGCAATCAAAAGAAATGATGCTATGAAGATGTGACTCAGGAAAGCTAAAAAACTGTTTCACTTCCTTCCATAATTTGTTCCTTGTTTCTCATTCCATGCTAGGGATAAAAAAGAGTTAGATCTTAGACTTTAAAAATCACAATCCTAAGAAGAATGGCCCTGCTTCCTTTAATTTTCCTATCTTCCTTTTATACGAAACAATTTAATTTGTGTGTTTCAATGCCTTTCCTCCTATGTGGCTGAAAGCAACATTCTGATTGAATAGATGAATTAGCAAGTGGGTTTATTTTTTAATTGACCCCTATATCTGTACCCAACATTGTACTATAAATGCTAGAAAAGCTTTTTTTTTTTCCAAATTGTGGGTTGAAACCCATAAGCAAATCAATTTAGCATGATAAAATCAATCTGGTTGGTCACAACTAGCAGTGTTTTAAAAAGGAAAATAAAAGGACTGGGGGTGTGGCTCGGTGATAGAACACTTGTCTGGCATGTGTGAAGCTTTGGGTTTGATCCCCAGCAAAAACAAACAAAATCAGAATGAAGTTAAAATCGATCAGAGTACATACATGTATAAATGTACATACTGGATTGCAAAGTAATTTGTATTTTTTTTGTAGATTCCAGTAAAAAAAACATGGAATGATATTGGCTAGAAAATATAAAAAGTATGAAGGAATACATACTTTCTGCTTCTATATGCCTGAAATCTATTTGAGGGGGAAAATATAATAAGTTGTGTAGACAAAACAAAAGAAACAATTCTATGATCATCTCTAACTCATTTCTGTTTTACAAACTTCATAAATACTTGTTGAACAGAAAATGTCCAAAGTTGGAACTAGAGACCATTATGTAAAATGAAATAAGCCAAACTCAGAATGCCAAGTGTCATATTTTTTTCTCTCATATGCAGAAGCTAGAGAGGAAACAGAAAAAAGAGGTGGGGGCGGGCTCATGAAAATCAAAGGGAGATCAGATGAGGCGATAGGAGTCTGAGGCAGAGGGGTAGCGCTGGGGAGTGATATTGGCCAAATTATATTGTTATATTGTGTGCATGTATGAATATGTAACAACAAATCCCATAATTACATACAACTATAATGCACCAATAAAAAATGTGGGGGGGGAGAAAATATCCAAATTGATTTTTGAATATGAATATGGGTTTGAGTGAGTGAGCCTTGATAGGTAAGTTGTTACCATGGTTGGTGCCACTGAAAATGAGTAGAATTCGGATTCTGTGTAGGGTGAGAAGATTTTATAAAACAGCTATATATCAGCCTACGATTGAATAGAGCAGACAAGATGTTTGCAGAAAGACTCCAAAACAAGATTTGTTAAAACTGATTATGTGAATAAGCGACTTACACGCATGTAGTATAATAAAACATGACCACCCCCCACCACCAATTGGCCCTCTGCTCTAAATCTCAGCTTCCATTATTCAGATGGTCCTCCTGTAATTTCCCATAGCGCCCTTTATCTGATGCAACAGATAGCACAGAGCACTGGTCATTGCCTATATGTTTTTAATGCCCTCTACATGACTGTTAACTCTATAATGACAGTTGTTGAACTCATCTTGTTCACCTTTTCTATCCCTGGGTCTAGCAAAGGGCTAGACACACAGTCCATAATCCATGAATACTCATCGAATAAGTAATATCAAAAGTGACTCTAGACTATTGCTTTAAAATATTACAGGTTGTTTGGTATTTAATAATAGTTGCCATTTGGGGAAGTGAAGTTTGGATGAAGAAGAAGGATTTTTGACTGTTTGCAAAATCTGTACTATCTGAAAATTTATCATAAACATATAATATTTTATAAATTTAAAACATTAATGAGCTGGGGACAGTGGTGCATGCCTGTAATCCCAGTTGCTCAAAAGTGGAGGCAGAAGAATCACAAGTTCAAGCTTCAGCTACTTAGCAAAACCCTACCTCAAAATTAAAACGTGAAAAGGGCTAGGGATGTGGTTCGGTAACAGCAGGCCCCTGGGTTCAATCCCCAGCACCAAAAACAAAACAAACAAAAAACCCAGTAGTAATATTTTATTTCAAATAAATAGGATTGAACTAGAGAATAAAAGAGAGCCTGATAGAAATGCAGCCAGTGTGGATCTTCCTCTCTCCCTTCCTCCTTGTGACAAGCTCTCCTAGGAGAGGGACACTGTTCCCCACTCCAGGATATTTCTTCCTCCTTCCAGTGATTGTTTTATATTATAGGCTTTTGAAATTACACTTAAAATTCCCTCAATCTGAGAAGTCTGACAATCTATTGAGAGTATTGATTGGTCCTCTCTTTGAATACAGAGATACTTATGTGTAAGCTGGGAAAAAAAAATTATCAATGGTGAAATTAAAATTACCACACAACCCTGAAATAACAATGATTAAGATGAATCACCTAATGGAATAATAATGAAAATAAGATAACTTACATTTATTTTATATTTTCAGTAGTGGTTTTTCTTCAAACCTCTTTTAAGATCAAAAACACTTTGAAAGGCAGATGCAAACTTTCCCAGTAAATGGAGGTGAGGACCTTCACACCTAGTTCTAAATATAATTTCAGGCAGGGTCTCCAAACCAGTCATGGATGCCAGAACAAGCACCTCTGCTTTCTAATGTACATGGCATTGTCCATACATAAATGGCCTATGGTTAGGTCAAGCTAGTAATCACCATTACAAATAGGGAAAACGGGCATTTTAAATGATTTGAAAAAATTCCTCTCTCCTCACACAACTAGTAGCAGAATTCAAACTAGAGTTGCACATTTTTTTCTAAAAATATTTTATTCAAGTTAAAATTTGATTCAAATTCAAACTGTAAATAAAACATCTACAAAATGCCTTTTATAACCATATTTTGCAGGAATTTCATATGCGTATTTCCCTAGTGGGACGACAATGAAGTGGTCAGAGTTCAGCATCAGCCTCCATTTTCTTCTTGAGGTTGACTGTGCACAGTGACTGGTCTCCAAGCCCCTGCCAGCTTGGCAGGCTGAAGCAGAAGAGAAAACTGCAGGTCCACCACATGGCAGGCCAGCATCCTCTCTCCAGGCCAACAGGCCATTCTGCTAATGGGCTTTTGTATTTTGTAATTAAATAAAAAAGCCATGTAATTCATGCTTATCTCTTCACTTGATGGAATTCTGGTTTCTTGAATTACCTACGGTATGTATGTCATAAATAAGTTTCAAATATATTTAAAACGATTATAGACTATGTCTTTTGGGGTAAGAAGAATTTATTTTCCTTTGGGGGAAAATCTAGGAAATTGGAGGAAAGACCTTTAAGAATGTTTGTGGTTCTTTCTTTCTTTTTTTTTTTTTTCTAGTAATAAAAAATGGATCTTTGGTCTCCCTTGATTTCTGCTTTGACAGTTCCTGATGTGAGTACCAATATCACTGCATCATTATGACTGATGATCATTTGTGGAGTAAACAAAAAATGGTGTCCCAAGATGCACTACTTCCAGAATATCTTCTGTCTCTAGGGCCAGTTGCCACATTGCAAACATGACAACAAATGAATTGATGATAGCATCTGCTTAATCTGGCTTTTGTCCACATGTCACAACTGTAATGTCCTTAATTGAGACTTTTTTTATTTGCTGTAGTGTAGTTTCTTCATTTCCTATTCTCTAAACCAAGCTTAATTTAATCAACATTGACTGAAAAGCTGTCAGTTTTAATAGTGCTACATCTTTTTATCTTTGATGTTTAAGAAACATGTAAACCAAATGTTGCCTTAATCTGAAATATTTGGGTTTTCTGACATTATATTAAGATACCAAGATTGTGTTTGTTCAAAATTAAGAACTCTTAATAGAATTTTGTAAAGTATCTAGAAAGTGCTTAATAAATATTAGCTGATACAGATTTTCCTGATACAGATTTTCATGCAAATGGAAAAAGTCAATCAACAATGAGACTGAGAATTCACTCTAAATGAGTTCCACACTCATTTAATTTGTGAAATAACTAGTTAGGCTGATATTTAATTTTAATTAAAAATAATTTTTAATCCTAGAGATGAATGGTAAATAATTCAGTAAGAATTTATTCTCATCTTTTCATTGGTACGTTTAGTGAAAATTATGAATCTTACCCAGGGACCGTATATGATCTACCTACAATAGGAGAAAAATCATTGACCTGTTAAAAATTTCACAAGAAATCTATTTAAGTTAGATTACTCTATAGTCAAACAAAAAACAACTAGCTGAATTCGTCCCTTAATGAATGTTGGGCTTTTATGCCAAAGAGACTTCCAAATTAATTCCATTTATGCTTTGGGTAGTTTTTAAGTGGCAGTATTTGTACCTCTATTTAATACTATCAACATAAAATTGGGGCTTTATCTGTCAATTGGTACCTAATTGCAATTGAAACACAATTCATGATGGTTCAATCATAATGGCTATGGTATTTAATCTCTTCTTTTTGAATATATGTTCCTTTAATTTAGGAATGAGGTTTATACATGTACATGGGTATCTCCAACCTACATTCATAAACACACACAGTAGGTGTTTAAAAAAAAAAACAAAACTATTTGTTCCTGTGTATAGTGATCCATTCTATAGCTACACTGCTCTCCAGCGGAGAGTTAGAGCCCTAAGTGTGTGGCCAATGTTGCCCTCTAGTGGTCAGCATGCCTAGGTAGGTCTGGGCACCCTAGGTTCCACCTAAGATTCTATTAGAAGTTATTTCCTTTGAGTTGTATAATAGATAGGCTGTTGATATATATATATATTTTTGACAAGGCAATATCCTTCCAAGATTGTAACAGAAACATAAATAAGGTATTTAGCATATGACTTTAGGGAAGCAAATTGGTTTCATCTTTATAATACCATATTTTAACATGCTCTTTTCCAGTAATACCATATTTTGTGCAAAAACTAATTGGACTGAATTGATATAATTAAAAGTAACTTTTGAGGCACATTACAAGGGTGCTTAAAAAGCTATCTGAGCTATCAAAATATATCACATATTTTCACACTGACTTTACTTACATAGCTTACAAATGTGCATTGTCATGACACTAAAGCAGCTCAGTCTAGTGCAATGGTCACTTTCTTTCTCTCTCTTCTTTTTATGGAGGGGAAAAGACCCTTCTTTCTTACTTCTAGTATATTCTCACTCAACACCAGTAATTATGGTTCTTGTGCTGCCACTTCTTTCTGCATGTCTCCTAGAGAGGAATTAGATGTTTCTAGATAAGGGAATAAGGGTTGAGCTGAATGAATGACCAGCCATAGATCCTAGGAAAGGCAGAGATGGAATTTCTGTTCATAAGACCACTTTACCCTCTTTCTGGGAGCCCTGGTATTTCTCCTCTTCTTCATACTGCCCATTCCCCATAGCATACAGATCCACAGGGATAGCAGAGCTGAGCTTTATCTCAGCTGACCCCACTTGCCGCTTGCTTGGTGGGAGAACAGGGCTGCATGCCTGCCTTTCAGTTTAGCATTTCCTTTCTAACAGGATGAACCCAAAGTTATTCCCTATTTAAAAATTAAAAGGTGAAAGAAAGGGCAAAAGCATAGTATTGTCATTAATAAAACTAAGAGTGCTTGCACATGTACAGGGTACAATACTATTAACAACATTGGCAAGAATTTGGCATGGAGATATGTCCCTGGCAACTATTTTGTGCCCTCCAGCTGCACTAGGCATAACTCAGGAGAATCTAATTTGCATTACTCAGCATTAGACCTGGAAAGACCTAGCTCATCCATCAATGGTCCAGACACCAGCAGCATTTGAGGTGTAATTTGAAGTTGATGAACATTTGCTGTCTAGGACTATAAGGCTATTTTCTCTTTATACAAAAGAATCTGCACCTGTCTGATGCATTCAGGGCCAATTGTGGGTAAAACTCTAAACTAATTTGTTTATAGTCTAGACTCCTAGAGTCATAATGCCCTCTTGGTTTACTCTTTGTCCTCTCTAATGGGAAGTTCTCTTGCTCTCTCAGTGGCCCCCAGCCCCCACATACTATCCAGTACCATGAACTTGAGCTTCTGCCCTTCCCATCCACATTGCTTACTATCACCGTCCCTGTTCTATTTGCTAATCTTCTTCCATAAAATCATGTATTCCATTTTTCAAGGATCATCTCACCATCAGGTGATAAATATTGGTGATGAGTAAATCAAATTAAATATGTTGTGCTATTAGTTAAGTAATTTCTATAAGCCACATAATTTTCTGCCTTGGGCAAGAGTCCCACAGCTGCATAAAATCTGTAAAGGCTCTTACTTAAAGTGTAATGGTCACCAACGGGAATTTCAAGCAAAACCTTATATAGTAGACAGTTCTCAGCAAACGAACTTCTGGACCTCTCAAATGATGCTTATCTTTGCCTCTCTCAACCATAGATAATATAATAGACATTTAATTTTAAAAAAAGAGATTCTCCTTGAATCTTGGTTGGAGGTACACTATTCCAAAGTTTGTATCAAAGTCTAAATGTGACATCATTATATACACAAGATAATTTACATTTTTAAGTCAAACAATAACAGTTCTTGGAGAGGATGTGGAAAAACTGATGTCTCACACACTGAGTCTACACTAGAGTCTCACATACTGTTCACTTCACTTGGATATAATCTAGAAAAGTAAAATATTTCATATCTAGAAATTCCACTCCCAGGTAGATACTTAACACAAATACGTGCCTATGTTCATCCAAAAACATGCACTTGAATATTCAGAACAGCACTAATTATAATATCCCCAAACTGAAATGGCCTACTTGGCCATCTACAGTAGACAGGATAAAGTGTGGCGTATTCACCCAGGGGAATTCTGTACAGCAAATAAAGTAAATAAATTAAAACTCCACACAATAATTTGGATATAAATAAAAAACAATGTTGAAAAAAATGTTGTAGGTTCAAAGGAGAATATGCTACATGATTAAATTGATACAAAAGTACAAAAACAAAACTAGATTATGCTGTTAAAAGGCAGGATAGCAGTTACCTGACTGGGGAGAGAAAGAGAAAGGAAGCACAGAGAGGCTTCTGTGGTTCTAGTTCTATTCTGGCTTTTTCTTTCATTTGTTTTGGATGCTGGGGATCGAGCTAAACTTGTGCTCTACCACCGAGTTACACCTGAGTCCTCTACTCTCTTTCTTTTTCTTTTCCTCTTCCTTTCTGTACTGGAGATGGAACCCAGGGCTTTGCACATGCAAGGTTAACTGTCAATGAGCTACCAATGAGCTACAACTCCAGCCCTTTTTATTCTTTATTTTGAGATAGAATCAAATACCCAGAATTAGAATTTGCGATCCTCCTGCCTCAGCCTCCCCAGTAACTGGAATTACTGGTATGTGCCAACATGGCCAGCTCTCTATTCTGTTTCTTTCTTTTAAGGTTTTTATTAGTTCATTATAATAATACATATTAATATGTGTACCTTTCTCTATATACAATATATTTTATTACATTTCAGAAATGTAAGCCATAACATATATTACTCCAAAAGCTTAGAAATACAACATCAAAATAATGTTTTAGCCAGGCACGGTGACACATGCCTGTAATCCCAGTGGCTCGGGAAGTTGTGGCAGGAGGATCACAAGTTCACAGCCAGCCTCAGCAAAAGTGAGGCACTAAGCAACTCAGTGAGACTCTATCTCTAAATAAAAAACAAAAATAGGGCTGGGAATGTGGCTCAGTGGATGAGTGCCCCTGAATTCAGTCCCTGTACCAAATAATAATAATAATAATAATAGTAATAGTAATAATGTTTTATTTAATTCCTCTATGAGCCTGTCATTTGTAAGTTCATAAAGAACCATCATTATATTTATGAATGATAATTAACCTCCTCATCAAATATTTCAGGATACACCCAGTTTTAAACATTTTGCTGTTGGTTATATATTGTTATAATTTGGGACTCAGAAAATATAGTTCCTGTTATTACTATTCTTATAGTCCAGTGGATGGTGTTATGAATATTAATGGTCACAAATTTAGCAACTTACACAATATTTCTGGAAGATTTTCAAGTCAATGCCCACATGTAGTACAATTATTCATTTATGTTTTTCTCTTGCTTTATTCTACATAATGATGATCCAGACAAAGAAAACCTGCAAAAACATCCAAAAAATATTTTTAAGAAAAAATAAAAATTGTCCCTGGATCGCTGCTGCTAACAGTGGTAGTAGCAAGCCTCTTGCCAAAACTATTAACAGCTAATTGTGTCTGTTGATCCCTGAGTTGTCAATGGGAGTTAAGAAAATGATGAGTAAAAGTGACAGATAAAGACCAAAGCCAGTAGATCAGGGTGCTAAAGATAAGACTTGATTACATCCCCACACCTGGTCATATTGAATCTCCTCCAGTCAAATTAGCCCTCTACCTTATCATTTCATCCTCTTTAACACTTACTCAAACCATTCATCCCAGAAATAAACACAAATGCAGTTCAAGAATATGGTTTGTTTGGGTACAGTTGACTTCTACAAGCCTTCCCTAGAATAATTCTTTCATTTTTATGTGAGCAAGTTGAAGAAAGGCTGATATTCTGTCCAACTGCATCACTTCTGCGTTACTGATCTGACCCTCAGTCCCCACTTACTAGAGCCGAGCTTCGCAACCCCTGATGTTTGGACCAGTCACCCAGAATGAAGAGGCAGATCCTGATTCAAGAGGACTGTGTGGGGTGGGATCTGAAATCCTGCATTTCCACTGCTGCTGGTCCATAGACTATTTTTTTGAGAAGCGAGGCCCTAAGCAGCTAGAAGGAATCACTCCCATCTGGGTCATTATGCATAGTTCACAGTCAGGATCTCACAAATGTAGGATAGTGTTCCAGAGAAGGAACCACAAACAAAGGCACTGTGACATAAAATGGCTCTCAGGTCAGGTCACTAAGTGGGATGAAGGGTGGGATGCTTTGATTATAAAGAGGACTCCCTGCCACTCCAAAAAAACTCATATGCTGGAGAGAGTTTTCTGACTAAATGTGTTCCTAGTGACATGAGAATGTATTAAGATGGTTTGTGCTTGTTGTACTTAATTTTGGACCCAGAGATTAAAACACAGATAAGAGAAGCTAAAAAGATATACAGGACTTGTATAATGAGGAAGATTTAATGCTACTGTATCCCAGACTAAATCAATAACTGGCAACCTAACTGGGCTAGATATTGAAGGAACATGATTTGCTTTTCCTTTTCTTTGCTTTAATGGATTCTCTTGCCATTGGGTAATTTCAGCCTTACAGATTTTATTTTCAGAGTTCCCTAAGACAAAACTCTGTTTAAAAAGATAATGTATATGATAAAAATCATGATACCTGAAACCGAAAACTGCTTGTTTTTGCAGGTAACAAAAATGGCTTTTAAATTTTTATTTTTATTGGTGACTTTAACGAAACATCCTGCTGTATAATACATAGGGTTCGAATCGCTGAGCCAGACCAATATCAGTGTTAATGTGTTCAGTGTGGCTATTTGGAAAAGAAATAAGAAGACATTAGTTAAGTGATCAAGCAAGGTATGGGGACTCCAAGGAACTTTGATGAAGTGGTAGTCATTGGCAACCTCCTCTTAAATGCTTAATACTCACTTTTCAATCTTAATATCCTTACTTTTATTGCTGTTAATTTTTTAAAATAATGATTCTAAAAAGCATATAAATTTAGTGACTATTCTATAACTTAAGGTCTAGTCACTTTTTATTTCCTGTGACTTTTGTTCCAATTGATGTTTATCTTCACCTCTGTGTCCCCTCACGCCCCCCTCTTCAAATTGCTAGGTTGAATAAATGCCTTCACATTGTACCAGAAAATTGCTGAAGCCAAAGAGTCATCTCAGAAAACTGAGAGCTACAGAGTAATCAAAACAAGCCAATCACATATTGACCTACTGATGATCTTCTTTTCCTTTTACTCTCTAGGCACCAATTGAAAGATTCAGACAAAATTTTTTTTTTTTCTTTTAGAGGAGAGCTAAAACCACTTGTATTGTAGCATAGGCCAGAAGGCTGTTTTTTGGTCATCATAAAATTTACTTCCTTTCCTCAAACACCGAGTATGCAGTGTTAGCTGGCTATTCTCTATAGGTGCAGTACAGCAAATGGTTAGAACACTGACTTTGGCATTATTAGATGGCCGCGGTTCAAATGACAGCTCTGCCACTTACCAACAGCAAGATGCTGAGTATGTTACTCTTTGTTATTCCTGGTAGTAAAGCTGGGCTGATGATTGTGCCAATCCACAGCAGGAGTCATCAGGATTCAATGGGTGAATAGACTACAGCACCCAGACTAGTGCCAAACTCAGAGAAGGCATTACTACTGGCTCTAATTGAGGCAGTCAGGTTTAGAGAGAGTTCTTTTTTTTTTTTTAATTTTTTATTGTTGGTTGTTCAAAACATTACATAGTTCTTGATATATCATATTTCACACTTTGATTCAAGTGGGTTATGAAC
Organism: Marmota marmota marmota; assembly: GCF_001458135.2. NCBI lineage: Eukaryota > Metazoa > Chordata > Mammalia > Rodentia > Sciuridae > Marmota > Marmota marmota. The sequence goes on from NW_026000103.1 coordinate 3,874,312, forward strand.
TCCCATTTTTACCCCGTATACAAATTGCAGAATCACATCAGTTACACATCCATTGATTTACATATTGCCATACTAGTGTCTGTTGTATTCTGCTGCCTTTCCTATCCTCTACTATCCCCCCCTCCTCTCCCCTCCCCTCTTCTCTCTCGAGAGTTCTTAAATATACATTTTGCTAAATAAATTATGGGCATATATATACTCAGCAAAATTATGCAATCAAAAGAAATTAATCTCTCCTGAGAAGACTTGTACAATCCTCCAAAGCTGTCATCTACCCCCCACACATTGCACATTCCCTTCTTGGGATACCAGTAGGATTGAATCATAATTATCTGAGCACAGGCTGTAAACAACTCTGCTGGGAGCCATTAGCCAAGTAGGTATGACAATTTCCTTGCCAGCGTACCCCATGTTGCTTAGTGGAAGGACTCGTGGAAATAGGACATTTTGCAGTGACATTGCATGTAGGTGACCTTGCTCAAGGACCAGGGCGGATCCAGGTGTTCCCGGTTTAGGATAATCGGGTTTAGGGCGTTCCCGGTTTAGGTTCCAGGTTTAAGGTTTAAGATTATTCCTGCTGGGAATAGGGCGTATCCTGCTGCCTGAGTTCCCCTTGAGTTCTCATGGGATTCAGACAGTATTTTTTGGGAGACAGAAGCCCAGTGGGAGTGGATTTGGGCAGAGAACGTGGATTTCCCCAGAACGTGATTGTAGACGGCTGGTGTGAGTTCGGGAATAAAGAGTTGCTGTTTGAATCTACAAGCTGTGTGGTGGCTCGTGATTTTGTGCCCAGCCAGACTGTGGCATTTGTGCCCAGCCAGACTGCGGCACAAGTCAATGGCAGAGACCACTCCTTCTTTTTCTTTTTTTTTTTAAATCCAGTGCTTAGAGTAAAGTGAGTGTTCAATAATCTTTGAGCATAAATTAATAGATGAACCATAGAAGGAAGTGATGACCTTTTCTGCCACACTTTCACATGGTTAGACTTTCAGACCAGTCCATGCTAAACATCCATAAGAACACTGAGTGCAAAGGAGATCTTGCTCATATATTAAAATTGTTGACTGTAGCTAAGCTGTACTATGCTGTAGTAAGAGTTTAGACTTTCAAATCAATCCTAGTATAAATACCAACTTTGTCCGTAACAAGCTTTGTAATTTGGAAAAAAAATTACTTGAAATTTTTAGACTTAAGTTTCCTCATCTACTTCAGTATGATAATAGTTATATTTTACAGATATTGTAGAGAATAAGGAACATATTGTATGGTCAATTCAGCTGCCTGCTGGCGTTACCCTCCCCTTAGGATTATAAAGATTGTCTTAAATCCCTGCTTCTGGAAGTCCAACTCCTCCACAAGAGTTCTACACAGTTCCATGCAGCTTACATTCTCCTTTTTTATCTCTATCCTTCCTCTCACAGCATGGGTGAAGACACAGGGGACCGAGCAATAGGCGGGTAGTTTAATTATTCCCCGTACCAAGGAAGTCACTTGTATAGTTGGGGGGTCAGAGAACTCTCATTATGGTAAGGAAAAGAATGGCTACTTTCTCCTCACTCTGTTTACATAGGAATTTTTAAATCTGGGGTGTTTTGTTGTTGTTGCTTTTTGGTGGGGGTTTTTGATTGTTTTTGTTTTGGTGATTTTTGTTGTTGATGTTGGACTTTGTTGTTGTTGTGTCTGTTTCTTTGCAGCACTAGGAACCAAACTCAAGGCCTTGCATACACGAGGCAAGCACTCTACCAGTGGGCTACACCCCCCAACCCAAAGTCTGGGCATTCTAAGCTTCTGGGGAGGAATGAAGCCAGAGTGGAAGCTTATAAAGAGGTATGAACTTGGCCAGTCTCCATGGCAACAGGGGGATGACTGGTGGGCTATTCCTGCAGCTGCCTCCTTCCCAGGAAGCCTCTGAAGGAATCTCATGACTATCAGGTCGTCAAGGATGAAGGAGTCAGAATGGACAATATTTTTCTCAAATTTTATAGTTTCACTCTCCAGGAAGGCAATGCCTTTTTATAACATGTGAGACAAGTCTTAAGTGTTTAGAAATTTACTATTTTGAAATACGTTTCAAAAACTATTATTTATAAGTGCAGAGGGTGACTTGTCAGGCTACTGTTTTTACCACAGTTAACACAGGGGTCCTCATACTTATTCAACCAGCAGGGCACCCAGAAATACAGATGCTTATTATGAAACATCAGAAAATTTTGACTTACTTTAAATAAATATATAATTTAGAACTAAAGCAGATACCTTTTACTATTAGATTTAAATACAAGCAATTGGTATTAGGTAGCAAAGATTTATCACAGTTAAAATTGAGAATATCATATCAATTAACTGGATTTGTTATAACTTCAAATTGTAAAAGTTCATTATTCAACTGAAGAGAAAAATTAGATCCAGCAGTCAGGACACAGTGGCTCTAGGAGTTCTTAGTTTGATACTCTGATTTTTAACTATATAAGTAAATGAGGAAATAAGTTACTCCATGGCACAGAATAATCTATTTATCTGTGTATTTAAAAAAAGTGCCAACAATTTACCATGCATAGTCACAGTGCTGGCCTGGGGAATACTCTGCCAACACTGTGAACAGATCTTGTCTCAAGGTCCCTGATCTTGAGATACCTACAGTCTAAGGCAAAAGAGAGACATTTTCCAACAATATGTGGCAGAGCTTACAATATAGGCAAGCACAGGGTACAGGAAGAGGAAGGCATCTAACACAATCTAATAGTGTAAACAGGGGAGCGGGTATAGAAAAAGCTTCTAGCAGAAAAATGATAAGAAAGCTGAAACAGAATTCTGCATATTTTGATTGGTCTATTCTTGAGGGATGGTTAAGTTGGATGTGGAATGATTATAGGAAGATTCTGTATGTGTAGTTGTTGTGAATGAATTAGATGAAATGAATAAATCTGTATATGAAGGCAAATATCAAAACCATAATACTTGCTGGTTGCTGTGGTGCAGCAGCTCGGGAGGCTGAGGCAGGAGGATCACAAGTTCAAAGCCAGCCTCAGCAAAAGCAAGGTGCTAAGCAACTCACTGAGACCCTGTCTCTAAATAAAATACAAAATAGTACTAGGGACATGGCTTAGTGGTGGAGTGCCCCTGAGTTTAATCACCAGTATCAAAAAACAAAACAAAACAAAAAAACCCACTAAAAATTAAAGTTACAGAATGACACGCATACTATGATGCCATTAAGTAAATTTAGAAATATATAGTAGCACTCATTTAGGGGTACATACTTAGATAGTAAAAGTTTGGAAATGTACTAGAAGTTAGATACATCCTAAAATCTTGGGCATACTTGCCTCTGGAGAGGGAAATAGAACCAGGTACAAAAAGCATCAGCAACATCAGTACTATTTTAATTTTCAAAAATATATAAACAAAGGAAATAGTATAAAGTGCTTGATATTCAAGCCACCAAAGGATATATAAAAATCTACTTACATGTGTATTGGGAAATTATAAGGCAAACCTCTGGTGATAAAACTACATCATAAGGTTAACTGAACAAACTACAGCCAACTAAAACAATAATGATGAAGCAAAACTAACAATAATTTGTAATTGAAAAGCTAGATTATTGGCAAGTGAAAAACATGGGAGGTGCCAGTCAACATGGGTGACACATGATACTCCACATCCTTTCTAAAACTGGTAGGAATTCCTAATATATAAAGAGGAGAAGTCAAATTATCATGTGTCTGCCGAACTTAATAGTATAATGCTGAACTACTCTTTAGTAAACACTAGTAATAGGTTAATTTTGGTTTATTACTTCCAAATATAAACTTATGACTCCAACCCACAATACTCAGATGCAAGAAAAGTTAGATTATGTTTACATTCTAGTTCTAACTCCTTGCCTGCCAGGTTGGTGTGATGCCTAATGTCAGGAGGGGAGCTCTCTCTGCTCTTAAGGTCCAGTAAGTCTCTAGACTTATACAGATAACCTTTGGACCATGATTGTCAATGTCAAAATGTTCACTAAGCACCAAGATCAAGTGGGGTTCATCCCAGGGATGCAAGGTTGGTTCAACATATGGAAACCAATACATTTAATTCATCATCAACAGACTGAAAAACAAGACTCATGTAATCATTTCAATAGATGCAGAAAGAACATTTGACAAAATATAGCACCCCTTCATGTTCAAAACAGTAGAAAAACTAGGCAGAGTAGGAACCTAGCTTTACATTATAAAAGCTATCTATGCTAAACCCAAGGCCAACACAATTCTATATGGAGAAAAATTGAAAGCATTCATTCTAAAAACTGGAACAAGACAAGGATACCCTCTATCACTACTTCTATTCAACATCATCCTTAAAACTCTAGCCAGAGAAATTAGGTAGGAGAAAGAAATTAAAGGGATACAAATATATAAAGAACTCAAACTATTACTATTTGCTAATGACATGATTCCAAGTGTAGAAGATCCAAAAATTCCACCAGAAAACTTCCAGAACCAATAAGTGAATTCATTGAAGTAGCAGGATATAAAATAAATACCGATAAATCAAAATCATTCATATACATCAGTGATGAATCTACTAAAATAGAAATTAAGAAAACAACCCCATTCATAATAGCCTAAAAATATACTAACAAAAGAGGTTAAAGACCTCTATAATGAAAACTACAGGATACTAAAGAAAGAAATTGAAATAGACCTCAGAACATGGAAAGATCTCCCATGCTCCTGGATAGGCAGAATTAATATTATGGCATACTACCAAAAGCATTATACAGAATTAATGCAATTCTTATTAAAATCAATGACATTCTTCATAGAACTAAAAAAAAGCAATCATGAAATTCATTTGGAAAAATGAGATCCAGAATAGCCAATGCAATCCTTAGCCAGAAGAGTAAAACAAGAGGTATCACAATACCAGACCTTAAACTATACTACAGAGCCATAGTAATAGCATGGTATTGGCACTAACACATATACATAGACCAATGGTACAGAATAGAAGACACAGATAAATCTACATAAATATAGTTATCTCATACTAAACAAAGGCATCAAAACATTCGCTGGAGAAAATATAGTCTCTTCCACAAATGGTGCTAGGAAAATTGGAAATCCACATGTAACAAAATGAAATTAAACCCCTATTTCTCACCCTGCACAAAACCCAACTCAAAGTGGATCAAAGACTTAGGCACTCAGACAGACACCCAGCACCTAAATAGAAGAAAAAGTAGGCTCAGATTTTCACCATGTTGGCCTAGGATCTTACTTCCTTAACAAGATGCCTAAAATGCAAGAAGTAAAATCAAGAATAGATAAATGGGATGGATTCAAACTAAATAGCTTCTTCTTAGCAGAGGAAACAATCAATAATGTAAAGAGAGAGCCTATAGAATGGGAGGATGTATGAAGAACTCAAAAAATGTAATACCAAAAAAAAAACAAATAACCCAATCAATAAATGGGCTAAGAAACTTAACAGACACTTCACAGAAGAACAAATACAATCAACAAATATATGAAAACATTTCAACAATTTCAACATCACTAGCAATTGGAGAAAGGCAAATTAAAACCACACTGAGATTTCATCTCACTCTAGTCAGAATGGCAATTATCAAGAATAGAAGCAACAATAAATGTTGGCAAGGATGTGGGGAAACAGTAAACTCATACATTGCTGGTGGGACTGCAAATTGGTGCAACCATTATGAAAAGCGATATGGAGACTCCTCAGAAAACTTGGAATGAAATCACCATTGACCCAGTCATCTCACTCCTCAGTTTATACCCAAAGGACTTAAAATCTGCATATTACAGTGATGCAGTCACAATAATGTTTATAGCAGTTCAACTCACAATAGCTAAACTATGGAAACAACCTAGGTGTTCTTCAACAGAAGAATGGATAAAGAAACTATGATATACACATTGGACTGCTACTCCGCCATAAAGAAGAATGAAATTATGGCATTTGCTGGTAAATGATTTCTTTATACGCTTATACTAATTCACAAAATGGTGGGGGATGCGGCTAGGGAAGAAAAGAGTTACTTTGGATTAGGTAGAGAGGAGTAAAGGGAGAGGAGAGGTAAGGGTTAGGAAGGATAGTAGAATGAATCTAACATTATTACCCTGTGTACACATATTACTACACAACTGGTGTGATTCTACATCACATACAACAAAAGAATGAGAAATTACACTCCATTTATTATGATATGTCAAAGTGCATTCTACTGTCATGTATAACTAATTAGAACAAATATTTTAAGAAAGAAAAAAGTTGTTCACTAAGGAAGCTTGTCCCTTTTGAATAAAGCCAGGTGTCTCAGTCCCTGAGGCCTAAAATAGATCCCCAAATCCCATGCTGTTTCCAGGCAGTGGAGCCTGTACTTCAGTCTTGGGAGGTACACCATGCAGGGTCTCTCCTGAATGAATTGAACATGGGTTTCTACTGACTGGGCTCCCAAATCTTCAGGGCTGCCTCTGCCTCAGCCTCACCTTCTCCCTTTTCTCCAGTCCATTCTGTTTTTCCAAATCCCAGTATCCCACAGCAATCCCTTCAATGGCCATGAAGCATAATCTCAGTTTACTTGTAGGAGGAGTGAGGTGATGTTCAGTGCTGGGAACTCTAGAATTGTATCAGTGGTTTCTTTTTCCTGAGACAAAGGATCAGGGAAACAGATACTTGATTTCTCATGGGTTAGTCAGAAGATGGGATGAAAAGCCAAGCATGCAAGACCCAAAACCAAAACTAAATAAAGGTATGCATATTTCCTTTATAGCTCATTATCTTACCATACATAGTTTATTAATCTTTAATTAGAATTTTCCCAAGAATAGTTTATGGAAATATGGACACAAACACAGTTACACATAAGGATTTTCTAAAATCACCTTCCTCCCTTCCTTCCTTTCTTTTTTTTTTTTTTTGGATCAGTTGGATCCATGATGGGAATCATCACTGGGCTGAGGACAGCACTTTGAGAGCCAGTGAGCAAAAGTTGGGGCTGATGGTCACACAGCCTGCTGGCTTCATTCTTGGTCACGTCCGTTGTCAGCTGAATGTTGGTTGGCTGTTTCCTCCAGGGTCTGGCTCCTACGCATTGGCTTCTGACTTTCTTCTTTCCAAAGGCACAAAACCTTCACTCCACTCCCACACTACATCCTCTCAGGAGCTCCCACTCTCTTTTCCCTCTAACTGTAGGCAGGATCAGGGTCTCAGGTCAGCTCAGAACAGGGTCTCTGTTTTGAGCACTAGAGAAGATTCATTAGCAGCAGTAATCAGTTCCTGGAGGGGGATGCAAAGCAACCAAAACCTACCATCCATCTATTAATTTCCAGGAACAGCTGACAGACATTTTTCATTCACATGGACCAAAGAGATTACTGAGTGGCAGAGTGTAGATGTAGCAAGAGGCAGATACCAGATTGATGTGAGGGAAACCCAGTCAGCTCAAGGCAGCTAAAGGGCCTCAGATGTTGAAGATATTCAAACACAAGTCAGGAAGCCATGCATTGAAGCTGGCCAGAAAGAATTATAGGCAGTTGTTGTTTTTGTCGGCAAAGTTTTTTTTTTTTTTTTTTTTTAATAGCACTTCGATTTTCTTTTGGGAAACCACTCTTCCTTAAGTTAAGGTGGACTCTCCCTGGCTAAAGGAATTTACAAATAATTCAGGTGGAGCTACTCAGGGCATCCCTTCCATGTAGTCACAATAATGCTTCCCAGATAAGCTCATGACCCAAGTATGTCTGTTCAAATTAAATCCTGGAACTTTCGCTAAAAATATTAGGGGGAGGAACTTTTTTCCTCTTATGCAGTTTCCACGCTTCTAGGATCCTACACATGACAAGAGTACTTGAGAATTAAACCAAAACACAGGAAAACAAAACAAATAGCCAGAAGGGAGAGATTGATTTCTGATTATCTATTTTTAGCCCCAAGATTCAGCTATGGATCCAGCTATGCCTGAAACCATCACTGCCTCTGAATTTTTCAGCCATGACAATCGATCAATTCCCTTCCCTTACTTAAATCAGTTTGAGTTGGATGTCTTTCCATAAAAACTCTTTCCCATCCAATAGAGAGTCTACCTGCCACAAGAAATGTTAAAGGGTGAAACAATGATATCAATGAAGTGATTCTAAGACACAGTAAGCAAATCTGAAATGTTGATAATCTCCTCCTCTCCTCCACCCCGACTCTGAAGTTCACAATAAAGCTTCACAAATCAGCCTTCCTTGGGTCTACCGTGGCCCTTCCTTTACCTGACCTTTATTTCTATCTTCAGAACTCTTAGATGAACTTAGTTTAGGATTAGTCATATGGTAGCATGGGAGCTTTTCAGGTAATCCCAAGCACTTTTTAAGTCACCTTAGTAAGACTTAGGAGAGATAATTAATGTTTAGCTCTCTTGAACCATCTAGAAATCTTAACTCATACCTGTTTTACAACCAATAGACTCTCTTCTGAATAAACTATTATTCTGCTTACATATGGCAATTTTCAAATGGCTTCCTTTATTGAACAAGCTGTGATAGTTAAAATCTATGCTGAGTGTGATGATTCCCACATTGTTTTCACGTGTATTCTATGATTTGCAATTTTGTCCATTCAATTATTTGAGAAATATTTACTGGACTGGGGTTGTAGCTTACTGGTAAAGTGCTTGCCTACACGCGTGAGGCTCTGGGTTTGATCCTTAGCACCATATAAAAAAATAAATAAATAAAATAAAGATATTGTGCCCATGTACAAACTAAAAATGTTAAAGAAAATATCTACTGGGCCAGGTTCTTTTCAGGGACAGATAGAGTGGTACACAGGAGATAGGATCTCTTCTTTCATGAAAAGTACAGTCTGCATATGAAGTTTATTTTGAAACTTTATTCAAAAGGAAAATAGCTAGGATCTCCCAGCTACCTCAGTCATCCTGGATTAGATTTTAAACCGTGTTCTCTAGAAGTCTGTGCACATTTGGGGAAAAATTGCCTGGGGTGTGTAGTTATGCTCTGGGACTCCTAATATTATTCAGTTGTGGCTCACACACCTGAGAACATTAATCTCTGGATGATGTGACAAGAAAAGCATCTGCTTACTTGATATGAAGTAGACAGCAGATTAATATTTTAGAGCTGTGATGATTTTTAACAGTTACCTAAACCAAAATCTTGATTTCACAAATCAAACAACTTAAGTTCAAAGAAGGCAAATGGCCCAAAGTCATACAATGATTAGGTAGCAGATTGCAGGTAGAGTTCAAAGCTGATCAGATCACAAGATAATACTATGTCCTCAGCAGTCAAGACCCTCCACAGCCTGGACCCACCTGCCTTGCCAACTTCATCTTCCAATGCTTCCCTTTCTAGTATGTGCTCTAGCCAAACTGCTTGGAGTCCTTCACAAGTAGAACTGGTTTCTTCCTCATTATCATCCAGTGCAACTTTAAAAAAGGCTCTTGCTTGCAGGAAACGAAAGCATACATCTGTAACATCCAGAAATGAGGATGTTGGTGTTTATAAACAAGTCCATGGAATCCCAGAGGGGAAACAGGATTGGAACGAGTGGAACTGCAGACAGGTTTTACATACAAGCAGATTTGGGGGCCTGGGCTGGAGCATGTATGAAACTTGACTGAAGTCCACTGTCATTGGACAGCCCCCTCTGTGTCCACTCCCTCCCTCCCTGCTCCCTAAGAGGCAGCCTTCCTTGCACTCCATTCATGGCTGATTTCACAATTTGAGTTCCTAGTGGTGCACATCATTGTCTTTCCACCATTTCTCTTCAGTATGACCCCTCAGCCTCAGTTCTCAATGCTTACTGCACTATCCTCTCAGCAGTTCCTAGTTTTGAAAAGTCAAATTCATGTTCTAGGTTAGCATCAGAGCACAGAAAATCCTCAAGTGAGGCTGGGGATGTAGCTCAGTAAAGCATGTATTTAGCATGTGCAAGGACCTAGGTTCCATTCCCAGAACCAAAAAAAGGAAAGAAAAGAAAGCCCTCGGTTTCTCTTACCTTTTCCTCTTGCAGTTGTGTTGATTGATGTCCACCCTGGCTACTCACACTTGCATGCAGTCTCCCCAACACTTGCAGAAGTCTGAATTCTGATACTGCTGCAATGATTGGAGCTACAGAGGTTCTACAGGATAAAACACCAGATTCAGTAAGTTTTTCTAATGGTTTTATGGCTTTGGGTTATCATAAACATAATAAATGTTTATTAATTTAAAACATTAGAGAATAGTGTTGGGGCTTGGAGAACGATGACCCCCAAATATGGTATTTGGGGAATGATGAGAAATTTGATATAAAAGAAATCAAAAGACCTAAATTGATTAAAATTGTTCCTCCCCTAAGACCCTAACCCCACTTACCTGCAAGCACCAGAGGGCTTTCTGGAGATTCTCCTTATCTCCCTTCCCGGATTTCCAATTGCCTCAGTCTTCCTACTAAAATCTTGATAGACAGAGAAGACTAAACTACTCAGCTCAGAAAGAAAGACTGAACTCTGTCAACACATGTGGACTATCTTTTTTCACACACTGTATTGGTCCCATTTAATATTCCAAAGAGAATAATATAGAAACCATTTCTGTTCTATTGAACATGCATTATGTCCCAGACTGTAGAATGTTCCCCAAACTCATTGAGATCCCCTAAAACTTTTTACTGTTTCCCTGAATATTATCTATGTTCTCCATTCTCCTCCTCTCCTATAGAAAAAGGGGTATATGAGTTTTTTAATCACGTTGGGCTGGGGGTAATTACATTATATGATTGCCGCTATGCACATAATAAATTTGTGTGTCCTTTCTCCAATCAATCTGCTTTTTACAGTTTATTCCAGTGAAACTTCAGAAGGCAGAGGGGAAATTTCCTTTTGCTGTTACAATACAAAGTAGTATAAAGAAGAAAACAAATCACCTGAATTCATATTTCCTCATCTAGCAATAAACCACTAAGGAGATCTATCAATTGATCAATCTATCTATTTCTACATATAGATATATAAATTTTGAACAAAATTGGAATTATATCATACATGTTTATTTCACTTAATAATATATCATGAGTATGTTTCTCTGACCTTGAATGTCTTAGCAATTAATTTTCTATGGTGATATCATATTCCAGTGGATTTATCTGTTTACTACTTATTGTCAAGCATTTGAATTCTTTTCATTTTCTTTATTGCAAATTATGTCTTATAACCCACTTTGAACCTAAATCACTGTGCACATCTTTGATTATTTCCTTAGAATAAGTTCCTGAACTAACAATTATTGTATAAATACTATAAACATCTTCAAAACCATTCTTATGCATTCCCCAAATACCCTACTAGGAGAAGTTGTACGCTTCCCTCAGTGTGAAAAATGCCAGTCACAAACAGCATTTTATGTAACTGCATTTATATTTGGCAAATATATGGAGACAGAAAATGGAATAACCTGAGAGCTGGGGGCAGGCTGGGAGGAAATGGGGGTGACTTTTAATGGGTAAAATTTTTTTTTCCTGAGGTGATAAAAATATTCTAAAATAAATTGTGATGATGGCTGCACAATTCTGTGAATAAACTAAAAACTATTAGTTGTATGCTTTAGATGGGCAAATTATGTGGTATGTGAATTATATCCCAATACAGCTAGTTAAAACTGGAGCTAAGGACATAAATGACTGAATAATAATATGTTGCAAATATATTTTTCCATTTATCTTAGGTTTTGAATTTGTTTATAATTTTTTATGGAGTACAGAAAAATTAAGTACTCATGTGGTAAAGTCTTTAATCTAGTTCTTTCTTTATACTTTTTCTTTCAATGCTATAAAAGACCATCCTACTATAGTAATAAGATAAATATTTATCTATATATTCTAGTTATCTTTGGTTTTTTTCTTTTTTACATTTGATTCCTTTGGAATGTGTTTTCTATATTTTGCAAGTAGTTAAAAGGTCTTTTTCTGGATGGTGTTCTTAGCCTATTTTGCTTTCTTTTCTTCTTTTTCTTTTAATATCAGTAAAACATGATGATCAGTAGTTACAGTGCCCCAAATCTAACTTTATTTCTCATTCTTTGTTTTGTATCCAGACTGGAATCCGGCTCTAGCTGCTGTGATAAATCAGGAGCCATCTCCTCCTCCCCCTCCACCCAGCCTTCCACTCTGACTGCATCCTCTGAATTATACTTGGCAAATTATATTGCTGGATATGTTACTTGTTGAGTTGACTTCAGAGCTATAATCTGGAAGTTTGTCTAATTGGACTGATTAGTTTTGGTCTTGTGGTCATGAAAGAACCAAGAAATAAGTCTGAAATATCAGATACATTCATCAGCCAAGATAGGGAGGTGTTGATGGCTTCCCTTTCATGTAAATCCAAATGGCTGTGGCATGTTTGGCTCATACTCTTTTGATTTGTGATTTAATTTTTACAAACTGTAGGAAGAAAACTGCTGCCAATGTTATGGTTTGAAGAGCTGGATTTTCTCTCCAAAGGCACAGAAAATGTAGAATAATGACTGAGCTCAGATAATGAAGTGGGGGAGGGAAAGGAGAAGGTTGGCAGGAGTGTGTGTCCCTTTCTGCCATTTTGTGGGAAGTCAGAAATGGCAAAACAAGAGAATGAAAATCTGCTCATTATTCTTGTCTCTAAAGGCCTCCTCAGTCTCTAGTGGGTCCTGTGTTACCTTTTAAGCTTTCTTTGATGGGATTTAGCCTCAGTGGGCATCACCTGAAGGACAAATTCTGTACCTGAGAGCTCTTTGGCAACTCAAGCATGGTCATTTTTAGGGTCCTTCTGACCATCTTTTTCCCTTGGTACTGGATCCTCCTCTTCTATTAGGAAATTAAAACACAGGGGTGTTACACTAACATAAAACACTAATACCCCTTTACTGGCAAATGTCTCCAGAAATTGACCTGGGCCGCCCTCCTTCCTTCTCTCTTGTAGTCGGTGTTCTGGCTTACTACCTAGCTCAAACAACATTTTCAAAAGTGACCAGTTGCCTGTCAGTCACAAATCATATGGTCTTCCCTTAGTTTTCATTCTTTTCTTTAGTAAGTAAAACTCTCCCTGGCCTGCTTCTTTCTTGTGGAATTCTCCTCTTCTCTTGCCTCACAGATACTCTTTTATTCGTTGGGTCAGCAGGGTGAAGTGGTTAAGAGTATAGGCTCTGGGGTCAAATCTTGCTTCCATCAATTATGAGTTGTGAACTTTAACTTCTTATAACTTGGTGTCCCCTTGTGCAACAGGGGAGAATAAACTGTGCCTATCTCATGGGATTGTATTGAGTGAATTAATATATGTAAAGAACTTAGAATAGTACCTGCCTCAGAACCCACATTTACATAGTGCTTACTGCCACTACTATCACTATCACTGCTATTAGTAATATACCTGTAACTATTATTTTTACCATTATCATTATTATTTTCATTATTATATTTCATTATTATCATTATCATTATCATTTTCCTCCTAATCTTTGGGGCCTTCTCAACAGTATCTTCTAAGCCACTTCCACTTTTCCTCCAGCATCCCTAGTATACGTGATTAGTCCTTGTTTCTCTCCCTTGCTCCATGGGTGAAATCTCAATGGGTCAGATACCTCTTGTGTACCACTCAGATCCACTCAACTCTACTTTCTCCTCCAGCCAATGCTGTGATGGCCATATACTTACAGGCTTCAACAGTGTGCTAGTTCATTTTATGTTGGCATTAAAAAGAAAATACCTCATGCTGGATAACTTATAAAATAAAAGGATTTGCTTGGCTCCTGATTCTGGTGGCTGAAGGGTCCAAGCAGCATGGCACTAGTATACTGGCAAGTGCTGGTTGCATCCCAACATAGCAGAGAAACATAAAGTAGAAAGGCCATGTACAGAGGGGCACATGAGTGAGCAAGGAGACAAGAGAGTAGAGAGGGCCAGGCTTACTCTTTTATAATCACCCATATGAGAACTAGTAAGATCTACATTAATCTCTTCCTAGAATAGTGCCCCCCCAATCTAATCATCTTCCACTACACACCATCTCTTAAAAATCTACCATCTCCAACACAAGAACCTTTAGGATACAAACAATATCCAAACCTTCACAACCAGCTTCACAGTGGTATAACACACAGCACCCCAATGTGGGTTCCTAACAGATACTTCTTGCTTCCCATCCTAGGCTTCTCTGCTGGATCACCTATAGGAACTCCCCAATATTAACATGCAGGTAAATCTATGTGCCTGAGGCCATCTTTGAACCAATGGGACAATGGATCAATGTTTCCTTCTCCCTTTCAGCTCTGACTCTTAATTTCACATAGCTCCTCATAAGGACCCAGGACAAAAAAGTCAGCTGCCAGTCAGTTGGAAATGGTCTGAAGGATTGTCCTTGTGCTGGCTTTTTCTCCTTCTGTATTTTTACTTCTAATTTCTGCTTCTTGGGATCAAATTCCCAGGTTAATTTCCTTCTGCAAGTGTTTGCTCCAGGTTGTCTTGGAGAGAAAACACGCTAAGACCTTTATCTATCAAGTCAAGTAATATTTAACTTCAAGTATTCTGTCTTTGTGTAGTTTTCTCCTAAAATAGAGACTTCAATTAATTCTTGGCATAGACCTGTTCTTTATGGTGGGTGGTAACTGAAATAGTCTCTTTTGGCTACAAAAAATAAAAGTTACCACCCATGATACTGGAAGAAACTGAAAAGTGTTCTTACCTGAGCACAGGTATTCAGCATTCTGTTCTCCACACAAATCCTATGTTCACTTAAAATTATCTCTCTGAGCTGGGCATGGTGGAGAATACCTGGATTCCCAGCAGCTCAGGAGGCTGAGGCAGTAGGATTGTGAATTCAAAGCCAGCCTCAGCAAAAGCCAGGCGCTAAGCAATTCAGTGAGACTCTGTCTCACTAAAAAAAGGCAGGGGATGTGGCTCAGTGGTTGAGTGCCCCTGAGTTTAATCCCTGGTACCTTCCCCCACCTCCCAAATTATCTCTCTGAGCTGTCTCTTGCCTTAGTTTGGTTAGGAAGGATAGTTTTGTCATTTGTTGTTGTTGGTTTCCTTGTTTCAGACTTTCTCCTCTCTGGTCCATTTTATCAATCCCCCACTCAATCTTCTTTGTTCTTGGTGGAGGTAAGGAGTTAGGGGGAAAGAAATGTGTTTATTTCCGTGTGTTTTGAGATTTACAGTGTGCCTGAAATGTTATTGCTCCTACAGGTCACCTGGGGCTTTGATGTATGGTGGAGTGAGAGGGATGGTTTGAAGAAGATGAGAAATGAAAAGGGGAAGTTGATGAAGAAACTGTCTATGGGACTTTATGGAACCAGTAAGAAAGATTTTTAGGGACTGCTGACAAAATGTGGTAGGAGGACCTCTCCCCTTTCCTCTTCCCAACCTCCACCTTTACCCAGAACAATACCGACATCCGAGAAGTAGTGGCTTTGGCAGGTTCAGGGAACCACAGGCTTGGCTCAGATGCCGCTGTTTCCTCAAGATTCCTGCCAGCAGAGGCAGCACCATTTTCTTGGGCAACTCAGGGCGGCAGCAGAGGCTGAGGAAGCCAAGCTGGAAGAAATCATAGCAGATGAAGTAGGCCGACTGGTTTGTGGGCCCATATCAGGCATCTTTTTGTGGGGCACTCTCCTATTTATTGTGGCACACTTAGTTGGAGATTCACCCCTAAGGTTCTCTTGACCTTTCCTATCTTCAGAGCCTCTAGCAATTCATTTCTACCGGACACAACTGTGGTGACCAGCCCTGAGTCTGTGGGATGGAACCCCATGCCACACTTGCCATATTTCGTCCCTTGTCCTATGGCTTCCTGATTGACACTATGACCTGAGAAGCCAGGAGACTCTTAGTACCTACACAAGCACCACCTGAAAGTGTAAGTTATTATCCCACAGTGCAAACCTTTGACCTATGTGAAGTGGAGCCAGAGAATAATTTCATCCCACTTCCTCCCACTGGGTTCTCCTGAGAACTAGTTATTTATATGGATTCTTAGAAGATTGAGTAATCAATCTCCCTTGATACCAAAGGGTGTCGGTCTCATTAGCACACTTTTATACTGGCTTCCACCTTTGCTGCCTCACTCCCACTTTCCCTCCAGTCTTATACCCAGGATTGCAGTCCCTAACAAAGAAATGGCTTACAAGCTTTTTGCCTCAGGCTGTGCTTTCTGAGGAACAAAGACTCAGATAGGGTGGAGCTGTGGTTGGGCAATGAGTCAGTGGGACTAAGGCCAATGTAATTTTGGATATTAAAATTTAATACTATTTCATTTTATATTTCTCTATCCAGTAAAGGCAGGTTATATCTTCACTAGATCAAAATACAGAGACTTAGAGCCTCCCAAATACAAATCTCATATATTCTGCCTACTAGACAATTCCACCTCAATCACTCCACTATCATCTCCATCTGTAGTATTTCCAACTCAATTTATCCCTATAATTTGGATTTTCCAAACTTCCCCTGAAACGGATCAAATAATTCATGATGTATATTCCCTGTTTCAGTTGTCATTTTTATCCTAAAAACTGCCCTTGTCTAGCAGACTAGAAAAATCAAGTAAAATTTAACTTCTTCTCTAGTATATTCTATGGCTAGTCATGCATGCTCTGCTCATTGTTTCTGCCTTCTCCACATCTCTAGCCACTGGTCCTTTTTGCTCTATTCTTGTTGCCACTGTCTTGATTGATGTTCTTATTATCATTGGCTTGAAGGTTGTGGTAATCTCCAAAAAGGTTTCCTTGCTTCAGACTTTCTCCTCTTTGGTCCATCTTGTCGATCCCCCACTCAACCTTCTTTATTCACCTGAAGTTCAGAGATTTTAAAAATACAATTAAAATTACCCTTGAAAATTCTTTAAATATTTTGGCCAATAAAGCACTGTACGAAGTGTTTATGCAAACATACAAGCAAGCAACCCTAAGTGCACTTGATTTATATCGTTTTGTAAGTCCAACACAGCTGGTTGCTGTTCTTGTATTAAAACAGATTGTTGTCTTTCTATTAAACATTCAGTGGAGTAGTTGCCTTATGTTTAAGGGCCATGCTACATGAAAAAAAACACATATCTTCAAAGACAATGATCACTCTCAAAAAGGTGAGATGGTCACGTTATGGGAAGCACTTGACAAATGAGACTACCAAGAAAAGGAAATATTCGCCAAACCCATCTCACAGGCATTCAAGACTTTCTCATTGGTAGAGAGGCAGGTGGAACTAGCTCTCTGCGTAAATAGTTCTCTTGAGCTCACTCTCACACTTCCCGCAGCCTTATTGAACTGGGTTAAGGTAAATGAACATGTGATTGGCCTATATTGTACACATTTTGTCCCAGAGATTCAGTGAGGTGGCCTGCCCAGAAAGAAGGCTTGAATATGAATAAAGGTGACAATAAATTGAATCAAGAGAACTCAATCTATGACCTGGTTCTAGCATAGTAAACTATGATTTAGGCAATTCACTTTAATATCCTAAAACTAAATTTGATTTGTACAAGTGTACAATTGGCTTATTTACCCCCAGTTATATGTATTATATGCATAATTATATTTATGCCTTTTATGATTAATAATAGCAACTAGTATTTATTGAGGATATACTTATACCAGAAAACTAGAGTGTTTTAGTCAGATTTTTCATTGCTGCTACCAAAAGACCTGACAATTTTAGAGGAGGAAAAGTTCATTTTAGGGGCTCATCATTTCAAAGGTCTCTGTCCATAGACAGCCAACTCCCTTCCTTGGGGAATGAGGTGAGGCAGAACATCACAGTAGAAGACTGTGGCAGAGGAAAGCTGCTCTGGACATGACACTAGGGAACAGAGAGAGCACTCCACCAACAAGGACAAAATACATACCCCAAAGTCACTCCCCAGGGACCCACTTCTTCCAGCCACACCCTACCTGCCTGCAGTTAACTACCAGTAATCCCTATCAGGCATTAATGCACTGATTAGATTAAGGTTCCCATAACCCAATAATTTAGCCTCTAATAACTTTCTTGCATTGTGTTACACAGGAGCTTTTGAAAGATACCTCATATCTAAACTATAACATAGAACCTTTTTATAAATTGTTTATAATTCTCACATTAACCGCATGAAGAAGCTACAAATTGTAAGCTGGTACCACAAGTGTATTTTTTAGTCATTCCACAAATGTCCACTCACATTAACTCTTGGTATTAAGCAGCATGGAGAGCTTTTGCTTTAAGAGGTAGATTTGTTTGTTTGTTTGTTTGTTTGTTTTTAGTTATACATGGACACAATATCTTTATTTCATTTATTCATTTTTATGTGGTATTGAGGATTGAACCCTGTGCCTCTGGCAAGCACTCTGCCACTGAGTCACAACCTAGCCCTAAGAAGTGGATTTGTATTGTTACACTGCAACTTGTTGAATCTAAGACAACTTGACAGGAAGACACAGGAGTACTTAGATACTAAGAAAGCAAAAAAGTACTTTTTTGATTAAATAACAACATTGTGCTTCCCTGATACTTTTTTTTTTTTTTTTTTTTTTTTTTTTTTTTTNCTGTCCCTCTCTTCTTTTTTTTTTTTTTTTTTTGATACCAGGGATTAAACCCAGGAGCACTTAACCACTGAGCCACATCCTCAGTCCTTTTTTATATTTTATTTAGAGAAAGGGTCTCATTAAGTTGCTTAGGGCTTTGCAAAGTTGCTAAAGCTGACTTTGAACTCGTGATTCTCCTGCCTCAGCCTCCAGAGACAATGGGATCACAGGCGTGCGCCACTGCACCTGACTTCCTTGTCACATATAATGTTCATCTTACACTTCCTGGAAAAGCTCTTTCAGACTTGGTCAGCTTTTAATAACAGATCAATCTTGTGCACACATAGGAAAATATAAATGAAATGGATTGGTTAAAGTTTCCCTAAGCCTCTGTACATTCAGGGGTTGAGTTTTCTGAATTAGTTTCCCACTCAGAATTGTTGTTGCCTGCGTTTTTTAACACAACACTGTCCTGCATACACCAACATTGATGATACAGTATATCTTAAGAGAACACACAAAAGTTAAACCACTGGTATTGGGTCCTTAAGCCTGCTTTGCAATGGTCATAGTCAGACCGAGTCTTTGACTCCAGCTTTGCAGAAAATTGCTATACATATCTGGTTCATTGCCTCTTCACCTCTTTGCTATTAACATTTAGAGTTTTTTAATTAATTAACTAATTTAAATTAGGTATATTTGACAGCAGAATGCATTTTGATTCATCATACACAACTGCAGCACAACTTTTCATTTACTCTTATTGTCTGCACTTACAATTTTGTTCCATGCCTCCTGTGCCCATTTTACAGTCTGGGTGCTGGCATATTTTACATTTACATATGTACAGGCAATGATAACTACATTGAGACTAAAGTTACCGTTGGTCACTACTGATTATAAAGCACAGCCTGTTTTGAAGATGTTAAAATGTGGGTGGGATGGCACCTTGGAACTGATAAAAATATGTTAAATTCACACACATAGAAGCTTTTTGTGTGCTGTGCTGAGGACTGAACCCATAATTCCATGTTTAATGAGGAGGAAACTGGTTCACAGAAGATAGTTAAATATGCTGAAGGCCACCAAGTCCCATGTGATTCCAAAACACCCTTCACTCATCATTTAGAAATGGTGACCCTCTCTGGAGGGGTGCTCTTGGGAATGGGGGGCTCCCATTCTTCGGTAACAATGGATCCTTCAGTCATCACACTGCCCCTCCTTCCCAGCCAGCTACTGGTTTGTTTTTACCTTAAAACAGCTCCAGATTTCTTGCTCTTGAACCTTTAGAGGGGCCCCTGGTTGCTGGTCATCTCTACCACAGTGACCTCAGTGGATGTTGTTACTGGACTGTTTCCCCCAATGTCTTTGCTGCCTCCTCTATTAATATAGTTAACAAGAGACCTTTAGTCTCCAAGAAACCAGATGAGACAAATAAAATCACATGGCCAAAATTAAGACATTTTTACCAGAGAAGAATGAAATGCAGCAGTTTCAATTGACCAGAGATTTGGCAACATGTTTTATGGATTTCATTGTGCACCATTCAGATTGTTGGCAGCCAATGAAACCAAGTGCAAAATTCCAATTATTGCCTCATTTTTACCTAAACTGTACAGTTTTTTTTCCTGGTTCCTCCCTAATTGTAATACTTTCATTATACATGTGAAAATCTGGTATAGATTTATGTGTTTCCAAATAACATCAGGGTTTTCTGTTAACTTGCTATACTTTTGTATAACTTTTGATCATGGTTGGCAAACTTTTCTTTCCTGGTGCTGGTTCATTCCTGATCAAGTGGATTATCATTACTGCCTAAGAAGCCATCTTCCAGAAGGCATCTACTATGGGTTTCATTATACATATCCAGCAACACATGAGACCAGGGCAAAACTATTAAAATAAAAGCGTTTACCCCCTCCCTACTATCAAGAAGGGAATATTCTTGGTTGCTGGACATGTTATAAGGCTTGGACCTCCTTCTAACAATTGTAATAATGGATATAGCTGCAGAATTAATACTACCAGAATTGATTAGAAGATCAATCTTACATAAGAAAGAATACCAAGTTTCCCAAAAGGAAAAACTTACACAGAGAATAAAGAGACTTCATATTAGGCAGAGTTCTCAGAAAGTGGATAAAAGAGCTAACAATCTGCTACTAAGATTAAGTACCTTTAAGTAGACAACAATGTAATAAGAATTTTTAGAAAATTTTACTTAGTATTGTGAAATGTAATTGCTTCCCTTTGTAGAATCTTCAGAAACTAATAGAAATACTGTTTTCAAGGCTTTAGAGAATTATATTTCTCTGGATGGGGTGCTTTACTAAAAGTAGTAAAAAATGCCATAGGACAAGAAATAAAAGGCCCTTTTTATATTTGTTATAATACATATAATTTCATGATTCTTCTGCCTATTTTCTTATGTCATGCTGGATGCCATTCTCAATTTGAGACTTCCAGGGTACAGCACAGTTACTCCCTAGCCTGTGACTAATAAGCATGCAGAAGAATGACTCTCTGCACCTGAGCCAGTCTTCTCTTCCAAGGCCACCCCGCCCTTAAAAAAAATAAATAAAAAATTTCATGTTAAAAAAAAGAGGAAGTGGGGGCTGGGGTTTGTGGCTCAGTGGTAGAGCACTCACCTGGCATGTGCGAGGCCCTGGGTTCGATCCTCAGCACCACATAAAAATAAATAAATAAAAGCAAACATATTGTGTCCATCTGCAACTAAAAAATAAATATTAAAAAAAAGAGGTGGTGATTGAAAGCAGATATGAAGTTTAGAAGAAAACATGTTAACTAATCTCTGTGCTTCATCCTCTGACTTTAGCCATCCCTATCAATAAAATTCTGACAGAGGTGAGAATGCCTGGAGTTCTTTGTGCTTTCCTTAAATTGTAGGAAAAATAGAAGTTCAAATGAAACCTCTATTACAAATATTAAACCAGCCAAACATATTAACAATAAAATTCGCAAATATTTTGCCAACCTCATTTTTTCAGAGGTTAGTTTAACACTCCTCTCCCTTACCCTCTGATATTATTGTAAGCGCTAAGTAACACTTTATTATATAAATATGGCCTGCCAGGTTTAATTGCTGTGTGCAATCTTTGCTAAATCACAAAATAAGGGTCCATATGAAGCTGCTTATAGAAAATTGCAAAGTATTTAAGTGATGAGAAGAGAATGTTATGATTGGCAGGAATATACATTTACTCTACCTAAAATTGAGGAGGCTACATAAACAAAGTGGAGTTTCCATACACAAATGATCTTCCCCCCAAATTTTGTAAGTAACACCAAAAATGAAAAGAAAAGCCATGAAAAATGATCCCTGTGAGACAATGTATGGCATTGGAGTAATACAACATGTAAACAGCATTTTTTTCTTAGACCGCAAAGGAACACAACCCTAAAAGAGTCTGATTTTAGATTTTGTTCTTCATTTACCACCACACAGTTTATACCAAAACTTATTAACAGCAAATAAAGCATGGAGATAATTTTGAAATGATGATCATTGCCACTTTCAAAGAGCTAAGTTCTTCTAACACTTGAAAATCTCTGTTTCAGAGATACTTAGATCCTAAATTATGGCATTAGTTAAATAACATGTCGGGAGCATATGAGAGAGTGTGTTCATGGAACTTTCAGGAAACATTTGTGTTTCTTTTGGAGAGAGAACCAAAGTATTGTTTAAGGATGACATCAGAGCCAGCTGCAGTGGTGTACACCTGTAATCCCAGTAACTTAGGGGGCTGAGGCAGGAGGATTGAAAGTTCCAGAACAGCCTCAGCTGTTTTGTTTTCAGACCCTGTCTGAAAACAAAAAATAAAAAGAGCTGGGAATGGAGCTCAGTGGAAGAGTGCCCCTGAGTTCAATTCCCAGGACAAAAATAATAATAATAATAACATCAACATTCAGGTTGTGCCATTCATTTCAGGATTTGCTGCCCCCACCCCAACTCCTATTTGATATAAAATTTAGATATATATTTTTCTATTTTTACCACAAAACAATATACTTGTAGTTATGCTATCTTCAGATACTTAGCGAGGACCTACTATGCTGAGATTTGCACACGCCACTACAAACTACAACTTCCAAGTTTTTGTTCTGCCAAAAGTCTCTCAGTCATTGAGAAACCACCATTACTTGGTCGGTATTTGTTAGGAAAATAATCCATCTCTAGGGATTTCCTTGAAAGGGTTGTTCCTTCATACTGGGTCAATTAAGTGTACATTGCTTCCAAGAGCCATCACTCCACTGGCGAGACAATTGCTGCTCTAGTAGTAGCCGAACAATTGGGGGAAACATTTAGAGACTAATTTCCTGTCCTTGGATTGGGTAGATAGCGCTGTCAGCACTTACTTGCCTCTGCACAGTGATGTAGAAGGGTGCACAGTTAACTCATTGTTGGGTCAGAAGGCGTGACGATGAGGGTTTATATAGAATGGCATGGTAAACTATATCCCCTAACATTTTATGATCACAAGATTTATCACAGGGAGGTTTTATTGATGACAGTACAATTAGTGTTCATCACAGGTGACTATAAGAATTTGAATTTCAGAAAAACACAGTATTTGCATAAAGTAATGTGACTAGCAAATAATGGACCGAGGCTCAGAACCTAGACCATTATTTCAATAAGGGGAATTTTTTATATGTTGTTTTCATCTTTTCATTAAAAAAATCAGAATATGTCCATTTTTGAATTAGCAAATATCTATATACATTTTCTTAGTTGAGTATTTACATCATCCCACATATTTTGACTATAATTATTCCCTTTCTTTAAAAAAGTTGATAGAGGTTATAGCTCAGTTGTAGAACACTAGCTTAACGGGTTAGGCACCACATAAAAATAAATAAATAAAATAAAGGTTTTATGTCCATCTACTACTAAAAACATTTCAAAAAGTTGATAGTCCATTTTAACATGAAGTTCATTGTTTATTACAGCATTAAGAATTAAGCAGTAGCTTTTTTTTAAGTTTGTTTTTTCTTTCTTTCTTTCCCCTTTTTTATTCTCTCCCCTATCAAAAAAGAAACTGTACATATTACCCCTCTGCAAATCTTACAATAACCTTTGTTGAATTGGCACTTGCTCTACTCAAGTATTATATCAACTTGGTATCACTTGTTTTTTCATAATAATATGATTGTTTTGTTTTTTTCCAGGTACTGTTGAAGTGATTATGTATCAAGGAATATTGAAATTACATGTTTCTAGTAATCTCCAATAGAATAAAGATGGTATTTCAATGCCATAGGAAAAGAATGATGCTTTAACAAATAATATTTTTATAGTTAGTTATGCAGCTAGAAGAAAACAAATTTAAACTCCCACTTCATTGTGTAAATATATACCCAAAACTCAAAATGATTAACAGATGTAAATAAAAATGTAAGACATTAGAAGAAAATTTAACAGAAATTTTTATATGGTATAGGAGATTGGGGGAAACTCAAAGGGCTAAGAAGCCGTAAAAGAAAAAAAATCAATCAATTGGTCTATGTTGAAATTAAAATTATTTGTTTCAAAAGTATACTCACATACAAAAGTCTAAAGATAAAAGGAGAGTTGAGAGAAAAATATTTATACTGTGTATGATAGAGCATAGAGTTAATTATTTTTATACACAAAGCCCTTATGAATCTGTAAGAAAAAAAAACAATCTAATAGAAATCTAGGGAAAGAAAATGAATAGGAAATTTATGGAATAGGAAGAACAAAGATAATATGTCATATAATAAGATCCTGAACTGACCAAGATTAAGTAACATGGTTGAAGGCCATGAAACAATCTGATCCCATCAAATGACTAAGGACACCAACAGTTGGGCCTGGGGACCCCAGGGGCTCGAGACTGAGCACTGCAGAGGCAGTAATGCAAGCTCAACTCTGTGACATGCAGAACTCGACTGGTTGCTGGCTAGTTTCATAGAAGGTTTCTGAGAGCTCACTTTTCCTACCCAGTCCTCCTTAGTGGCAAAAGCCTCTCCTTGCTTTCTTTCTTTCTGTTTTTTCCTTCTCCATTATATTTCAAAGGATTTTATCTAGTATATCTTGAATTTATAATCCTGTCTTGACATTTCTTCTAAAAGCACTCAGACTAATACAAAAGAGCAATGAGAGCTGTGTAAATATGCACTCTATTATGCTCTTAGGGGTATAGATAAAAACTCTTTTGGAAAAAAAAAATAACCACCTAGTGAAGCCAAAGAGGTCCATACAAAATAGAAATTTCATTTCTAGGTAGAACTCAGAAAAGTAGTCCTTTCCATTTTCCCTGGAAAATATCTGGAGGGAACAGTGAAGGTCACTGAGTCTTTTCTAGGTTGCCTCTAAGGCCAAACCTTTTTAAAAACAATACTTAAAATTATCATTATCACCTCAGGGTACCTTGGTATTTTGGAGGGACTTCATGATATATTAAGCCATGATAACTCTGACAGATAACAGAATTTGAACTTGTATATTCATATTTTTAAAAATGTTCTAATGTAACTAGGTTAGGGTATAAAAGAGTATATTTTTGGATATTAACTCAATTTCCTCTCTGAACTTTGCTGTGTTGTTACTAGCTACCACTGATTCTATCTATTATCATCTCTATAATTGTATTGTCCTTTTTCATCTAATATATCATTATTTTGAAATCCTAAAATTTTCCCAGCACCTATGCAGGCACATAATAAATATACTTCATTTTCTTATCTTGAAAAATCTTATAATTGAAAAATTGCTTTTGAAAACTTCTTTACACAATTAAATTTTATTTCAAACTGTTTTTGGATTGTTGCTGTTAGTTTGTTTTTGAGATGGCATCTTGCTGTGTTGCCCAGGCTGGTTTTAAATTCCTGGGATCAAATGATCCTCCTGCCTCAGCATTCTGAGTGCTGGGACTGGGCAGGGAACCACCACTCCCAACTTTGTTAGTATTTTTAAATGTCGTAATAGTTATGACAACTCATTGGCTTAAGATGGAAAATTATTCAACAATGACAAATTTTTTTTTCTTTTTTTGGGGAAGGCGAGTACCGGCGCTCCACCCCTGAGCCACATCCCCAGCCCTATTTTGTATTTTATTTAGAGACAGGGTCTCACTGAGTTGCTAGCACCTCACCATTGCTGAGGCTGGCTTTGAACTCTTGATCCTTCTGTCTCAGTTTGCTGAGCTGCTGGGATTATAGGTGGGTGCCACCATGCCCAGCTACAAAAATATTTTTAAAGAAGCAATTTTTCATTGTTAATTAAAAATTATCATTTTGATGTCTATTCAATATCTGTTCAATTCATAGGAAATAGACCAAAAGCACTTGAAAAGATGTTCAACATCACTCATCATCAGGAAATAAAAATAAAAACTACAATGAGATACCACTTCACACCCATCAGAATGGCTACAAGTTTCTTTGAGGAGTTTTTTGTTTTTGTTTGTTTGTTTGTTTTTAATTTAAAAACAGAAAGTAAGTATTGGTGATGGTGTGAAGAAATGGGAACCCTGTATCCATCCTCCTTTTGAGAAGGTAAAATTTTGCAGCTACTATGAAAAACTACATGGAGGTTTCTCAGTAAATTCAACATAGAAATACCATTGGATCTAGCAATTCTGCTTCTGGAAATAGGACCCAAAGAATTGAAAGCAAGGACTTAAAAACAAAAGGTGGAAGTAACACAAGTGCCCATTCAACAACAATAAAAATCTTGATTAAAATGGGGGGCAATTTTTCATTATCAGTTGAAAATTGGATGAATGGATTTTTTAATAAAGTACATATAAATGATAGAATATTACTTAGCCTTATAAAAGGAAGAAAATCTAGCACATGGCATAATGTAGGTGAAACTCAAGGACATTATGCTAAGTGAAATAAGCCATTAATAAAAGGGCAATTGCTGTAAGATTGACTTATTTGAGGTACCTACAGTAGGAAAATTCATAGATACTGAAAGGAGAATGTGGTTGTCAGAGGCTAAAGAGGAAGGGAAGTGGGGAGATATATTTTTTTAACAGGTACAGAGTTTTGATTTTGCAAGATGAAAAGGATTCTGGACATGGATAGAGGTGATGCTTGCACAAAAATGTGAATGTACTTAATGTTACTGAACTGAGCAATTAAAAATTGTTAAGATGTTAAGTTTTCTGTTATACCACCTATGACTTGATATGCTGAAAAGATGAAATTGATATACCAGAGATCTCCCTTACTAATAGAAAGACAACGGGAGAAACTGTTAAGAAGAAGTGGAGGAGGGGAAGGGGGAGGAAGTTTGATAAACATTATCTTTCTCTTAGCTTTACAGATGATAATCGTATATTTTATATGTCTTTGTCAGCAGAATATTTTGAAATATTTTTATGTGTGTGCAAGTTAAGTTGCAGCCTCATTTGGAGAACAAACTAAATTTAAAGAAGAAGAAATTGAACATTTTGAAAACTCAAAATTGTTTGCTACAGCTTTTGTAACAAGGAACAAAAAATCCTCCTGAGGTCTCCTACAAGGTAATCATCATGTTGCATTAGCTAGAGAAGGACACACAGTATCTGAGAGCCTATAAACCCTTGTGCAGTTGAATTGCTGAATAACTGCTGGATGAAAAGTTATAAACGAACTCATGGCACTGCCATGGTCTCACAAAAGTGGTAACCTGCTGAATTAAAGGTTTAAGAAGAAATATGAAAACTGAGTTGCTCTCTCTTTAGCAAATTATACTTTTGCCTTATAAACTGATGAATCTATGAATGGGACTATTTTGTTCATACTTGTCCAGCATCAGCACCTATCAAACATCAAAGATTTTACCTTCTGTAAATGTAAGGTACCAGCTGCACTGAAATACAGGAAATGTCAAATAACTTTTTTAATCTCCAAAATAGAGTGGGATACAGGGAAAAAGAAAGGAGGACCTGGATGGTTATGAGTAACCTTTTGTTGTTGGAATAACAAAAGATACCTGGGGCATCAGGCACTTGTATTGTAACACAACTTCAAAATCATTTTTCAGGGACAGGGTTGTGGCTCAGTGGTAGAGTGCTTGCCTAGCACTGGGTTCGAACCCCCATGCCACATAAAAATAAGCAAAAAATAAATAAAGGTACTATGTCCATCTACAACTAAAAAAATTTTTTTAAAAACCTCATTTTCAAAGTCTAACACTAGAAAACCCTGATTAAACAAAATATTCTGAAAACTGAGACAATTGAGACATTCTCTCTTTTTTAGTTCCATTTAGAGCTATTCAGAAAGTCCTTCTGATGTGCATGCCTACATTCTCCTTTTGCAAGAAGTGGACATGGATTTGCAGAGAAGCTTCATACTTGCTGCCAGAGTCTGCTATGGGAACCATTTCTTGTGATGCCGTCCTTCCAGTCTGCCCACACTGAATTACCACACTTTAGATAGCAGGCAAAAGACATCCTCAGCTCTTCTCTAGGTGAGCCAAGGACATTTGCTTCAGGTAGATCCTTTCACACCAAGTCTCTCATTTGGATCACACTAAAGAGATCAGACTATGAAGAAAATCCAGACAGCTATTAAATGTTCAAAGTAATTTCCTTGTTTTTTTTTTTCCTCCTATAATTAAAGGCCAGACTGTTCAAACTAATATTAACTCAAAATCCCAATTATTTTAATTTTATATTTTAAAGATTTTTTTTTAGTTGTAGTTGGACACAATATCTTTATTTTTATGTGGTGCTGAGGATCGAACCCAGTGCCCCACACATGTAAGGCGGGCACTCTACCAATGAACTATAGCCCCAGCCCAATTTTATATTTTTAATGGATTCTTTTTGAGTCATTTTACCCAATGATTTCCATTCTTACAGTCATTCACTAATACAAGAAATATCTATTCAACACTAGGCTCCAGGCACTGTCATAAACACTGGTAATACAATAATTAATAATATGGACATAGCCCCTCCTTCTTGAGACTTTCAGCTTACAAAATGAGAATTGACTGTAAATGAAAAATGATAACTGATACCAATAACTCTCTTCAAGTAAATGCTATTGTCACCAGTGAAAATGATGGAAGTTGGAACTGTGTGAAGCCTGAAAGCCCTTCCTTTCTAGGCTTCTCATGGCTACTATAAAAAGTTACCACTAAAACCAGGGATGGTTGTATGTGCCCAGTGGTACAGACTGTAATCCCAGGGTCTGGGGAGGCCGAAGCATGAGTACTACGAGTTTGAAGCCAGTCTCAGCAACTTAGCAAGATCCTGTTTCAATATTAAAAGGGCTAGGGATATAGTTCAGTGGCAGAGGGCCCCTAGGTTCAATCACCAGTACCACAAAATAAACAAACAAAAATAAGGCAAACAAAAAACAAACAAAAAAATCCCTTACCACTGAATTTCGTAACTTTGAATATGGAAATCAGTATTTCAAGAGTTCTATGGTTGGATCTGTTAGTTAAAAGTACTAAATCAAGCACCAATATTGGAAAAGGGCCCAGTCTGGTTTAAATTTCCTAACTTAATATTGGTGGTTGGGGTTTGAATTTTTTGATCCAATTTTTGGGATAAAAGCAAACACAGAATGAATATGTGTATATACAAAATTACAGTAGAAAATGAAGTACAGAAAAGGGGTCAAAATTTTTTAAATTATTAATTAATAAAAAATTTTACTATAAAAATATCACATCCAATTGCACACACGGATAAGCTAATTCCTTCCATATTGAGATGTGAGCACTGAAGCACAGACCATTTTAAAATAAGAATTCATGCCTTACATATTGAAATCTGATCATTTTTTTTCCTCCTCAGGCACTTTACCTACTTACAGATGTCCTTTGAAGTAATAATATTTATATTAATAGGGCCTACACTTTGGTTTTCAAATGAACTTTCTTTTGCTTTGGGGAGTTGTCTGTGTTAATTTTTCTGAGAAACTCCCTAGTTTAAAGGTCAAAGATTCAAAAAATAACAAAGTAAAATAAAAACTATTAGTTTCTGTGTTATCCTAATTTTTCTTACCTTGGATCCAGTGTGTGCCTTGAACTGTGCTATGAGCTTCCTATGTACTCTAATATTTATCCTAACAGCCAATAAGGGAGGCAATCATATAATCCCCATTCTACAGATAAGCAGCCTGAGACAAAGAAAAATGAAGTTGCAGTTCAGCAAGTTTTCA
This sequence comes from Marmota marmota marmota, assembly GCF_001458135.2. Classification (NCBI taxonomy): domain Eukaryota; kingdom Metazoa; phylum Chordata; class Mammalia; order Rodentia; family Sciuridae; genus Marmota; species Marmota marmota. The sequence goes on from NW_026000103.1 coordinate 3,903,993, forward strand.
CTTGGGCAACATTACGCAAATCAAGAAGTAGAGCATGACCAGCACCCCCCAGAAACCCTCTTTACCCCTACCAGTTATCACCCCTCCCTGGGATAACCACTATCCTAACTTCTAACATCATACATTAATTAGTTTTGCTTCTTTATGCACTTTTTATAGATGGAATAATACAATATCTTCTCTTTCAGGTCTGTTCTTTCATCAACATTATGATTGAGAAAGTCAACCAGACTGCTATGCATAATAGTTATTTCATTTAAATTGTAATATTCTAATATATAATCACACTGCAATTTATTTATTCATTCTACTGTTGAGAGAAATTTGAGTACTTTCCAGTTCGGGAGTATTAAAAATAATTTTACTATAAAGATCCTTATTTGTGGATTTTGGACCATATATATATATATATACTCTTCTGTAGTGCAGTTAATTAGTTGTTGAACCATGGAACATGAGTATGTTCCTTTTATTAGAAATCATCAAATAATTTTCTTTTTTTTAATTTTTATTCTCAGTTTTATTTATTTATTTTTCTTTTTTTTTAATTGGTTGCTCAAAACATTACAATGATCTTGACATATCATATATCATACATTTGATTCAAATGGGGTATGAATTCTTATTTTTACCATGTGTACAAATTGCAGGATCACATTGGTTATACTTCCGAGTTTATACATACTGCCATACTAGGGTCTGTTGTATTCTACTGCCTTTCCTATCCCCTTCCTGTCCCCCCTCACCTCCCCTTCCCCTCCCATCATCTCTCTCTACCCCATCTACTGTAACTCATTTCTCTCTCTCTCTCTCTCTTTTTCAAAGTGTTTGTACTTTTGCCAGCAGTGCATGAAAATACCTTCACCAATACTTGTTTGCCTGGCTTGGATTTGCACTTCTCTGACAATAATGTTGAGCAAATCATTGATTTACCTGCTTCACTTTTGTCCAATTTTCTATTAGGTTGTTTATCTTTCACTCACTGGTTTTCAGAAGTCTTTATATATCCTGAATATGATTCTTTGTCAGAAATATCTATTGCCATTATTATATTGCACTCTGTTTTGCCTTTTCACTCTTGTAATAGTATCTAGATGAAGAGAAATGCTTATATTCTTAACCACCAGTTAAGAATAGTACTAAGAATAGCACTAGTACTGCTTCAGTTCTCAAAAAAGAGCAATTTTTAGTGTCAACATAATAATGGGTGGCTTAGGCTTCACTTCCATTACCATTTCAAAGTTGTTCTTCTCCCATGTGGCCTAATAAACTATGATTGATTATTTATAAATGCATGAATTGTTTTAATGATCAAACTGATTTTGTATCACCTTGAATGTCTATGAACAATTCCGTTTCAAATATTTTTAAAAAATTAAAAACTGATTTTCTTGGTCATAAAGATACAAACACAATCTCACCTAGGAAAACCTTTCCTCATAATCACACTGTTCCAATCTGGGCATGATGACATGCACCTGTAATCTTAACTCCTTGAGAGGCTGAGGCAGGAATGTTGTAATTTCGAGGCCAGCCTTGACAAATTAGCAACACTGTGTCTGGAAATAAAAAATAAAACAGGCTGAGTATGTAGAGCAGTGATAGAGCACTCCTGGGTTCAGTCTCCAGCACCAAAAAAAAAAAAAAAAGAAAGAGAAAAATCACACTGTTCTGATGATTCTCTTAAGAAGAAAAATAGAAATAAAAATTTAAAAATCTAATTTAAGTCACTTTTTGAAATGGTTCTCTGATGAATTGTGGGTACGTAATAAGAGGCCTCTCTATACTATACAATTGATCTAGCTAATTATGTTCTCATATCGTCCAGTAGGCTTAGTCCTGATTTGTTCCATTGGAAATGCCTTAACTCCACTTTTTGCATTCTTTGTAGCCTAGAGGCTTCTACATTGCTTATATTTGGTGATTTTCGTTTTATTAATTTTTTTTTTACTTTTACTCCACTGGGTGTTTTTTTTTCCTAAAGCTTCTAAAAGAAAAGGAATTTTCCAGTTGATTCATTTGAAAGTATACATGGTGACATACATAAAAATTTCCTTACAAGAGCATGATTTGTTAAGCATTTGAGAATGAAAATAATGATTATTTGCAAACTGCAGTATCACATTTTCTGGCTCAATGGACCCTGCATTCTTCTCTAGGATTGCTCTATCTGGTGGCACCCCTTTCGGTATTATAGCAATCCTCATTATCTGCTTGTACTGGACAAGTAAATGTTAACCCCCATAAAAGACAAACTCTGAAATCCAGATAGCTTAACACAATAGAAATTTATGCTGGTAGTTTTGTGTGTTCGAAGGGAGAAGGGATATTTTATATTCTACAGAGTCCCTCTAAATTGATAGAAGATTTGCTGCCTTTAAAGCCTTGTATCTGAAGTCTCCCAAATCTAGCCATCAGGGTAGAGAGAGTGAGGGAACGAGTGGGACATTATATGTGTGAGTCCCTGAGGTGATGTAAATTATTTCCTCCCACATCTCACTAACCTGAACTCAGTCTCATGCTTCTACCTACAAGCAAGGGAGGCCAGGAAGTCAAGTCCCTATTCCATACCCTGGAAAGCAGGGATGGGGAGCCTGTATGTTAATGGACAGTGAGCCATTACAATTTTTACCGCTACAAGGCTGGATACAGAGAAATGGGACTTCAAGACAGGAAGGGGCATTTTTTGGAGCTAGAGATCTTATCTTCAAGAGGATTCAGTTTTCCAATGAAATGACAATCCACTCTGTTGAAACCCTTCTGAAGCTTGCTTGTTCCTGTCAATTTTTAACCTCAAAGGCTCTATGAATTTCACCACCTGTGTCTACCGCATCAGAGTTAGTCTGTCATTCTCCCCAGGGACAATTCCTGATCATGCCCTTCTGGTCACTCCTGTTTCGGGACAGGTGTCCATGTCTCTGCTAGCTTTCTGATTCAGCGCCTGTCTGGTCCCTGAAATACTGACCATCTCCATCAGCCAATCCTGCAGCAAGGCTCACATGAGGTGGTCAGCTTCACCTGGCCCATCACAACTCTTGCTCCTGTATAGTTCATCTTATTTTTCAGACAGAGATTCAGAAGAGTAGAAGTCCACTTTAAGCAGCTAATGAAAGCCCAGCACTTTTGACATGAGTTCTCCTTTTTAGTAGTGTTTTGGCCAGCTGCTAATAGACACCTTTGCTTCTGATGGTATTTTCTAAGGGCTGATTCCTAAGCCAACATTATAGAAGAGTTGCTCATTTTACATTATCTTTCACAGAAAATTCGTATAGTTAACTGGGATGACAAGAGTCTAAAATAACAACTCTAAGCGGTGTCTTATGCTTCATTGGTTACACTTGCCCTTCTCTTTGCCCTTGTGTCAGGTCTAACTAAATACATTCACATATTGCTCTTACTTGAAAAGCCTTGGATTTTTCACAGAGAATTAACTTCTGCTTCAGCAAACAGTGAATAAAGTGTGATTCTAAAACAGAGGTCAGCCATCTACAGTCCACAGCCAAATCCAACCTGCTGCCTATGTTTGTAAATAAAGTTTTATTGGAACACAGCCATGTTCATTCATTTACGTATTCACATTAGAATGACAGCATTGAGGGGTAGTGAGAGAGACTATGTGAGCCTCAGAGCTTAAAATATTTACTATCTGACTATTTACAGAACAAGTTTGTTGACTCTTGCTGTAAAGTACAGAGACAGCTTCCTATAGAGGTGATAGCTGAGCAGAATTTTTAAAAGTAAGTAATATGTTACAGAGGTGAGGTTAGATACCAAGAGAATATTTTTGTACCAAAAAAAAAAAGTCTGAAACGCAGTGATAGGTGTGAGGACAAAGGTCTACTTTGTTTTGCAAGAGCATAAAACCCTAGAAGAGGACTGATGAGAGATAAGCAGCAGTAGAGGAAGAGGGGCCCGGTCACAAAGAACCATGTATACCTCATGCTAAGCAAATTGGATTTTCTCTTTGTACCCCAGTATTTCTCAAAGCATTTTCAAGCAAGTTCCTAGATTTTATGGAAAATGAAACAGGTAGGGTTGCTCCATCGTTAAAACAAGTGAGGTATGTGGTGAATACTTTCAACAAGTTGTCGAAACATTTAACATACAACAAATTGCTGCAAGCCTTCTCAGAGCCTTTAAAATGCTATCTCCATTGGAAATCTCTAAGAAAGGGAAGATAGCCTGTAGAATTCCCGACTTCACTGACTACAAGACACATCCGTCTTGGATCAGTTACCCTACAGAATTAGTATTCACAGAACCAGTCTTCACCAAAACACCGTAGGGAATCTGCATGAACAATAGGCAGGCGATGGAAGGGTTTAGGCAGAGGGGAGATGTGATCAGACTTGTGTTTTAGAAGAATCACTTTGGCAGCTACATAAGGAATGGATTGTCCGGAAGGAAGACAAAAGTAGGAAGACAAGATAAGCTGGTGCAGCAGTCCAGGTGAGAGGTGATGAGGAATAATGTATCATTTCCCAACACTTGTTTGTGTGATATGTTTGTTATAAAAATAAAAGTAATCCTCTTATCTAGGAAATTTTCTGGCTAGAGTGAAAGACTGCTTTGGGATCAAGAACTTCCCTTTCCCAGAAAGCACCAAAAGTCTGCTTGCCTGAGGTCTCACTCCCAGCCACTCCCTAGACCTGAACCTTACACCTGGTTCTGGCTTTTAGTTCTTTTCCTATCACCTGTCCCATCATTGCTTGCAGGGTCTCCGACTTGCCTTTGTTGTTTCCTAAAGCATTTATGACTTCCTGGAGTCTGCTTTGAGCAACTGCTTTGTCTTTTCTTTAGACACCAAGCTCTCTGTGACCCTGCTTGAGGCTGCTTGATGGCAGGTTGGTTCCACTAAGCTAGTTTTTGCATGCCTAAGGGCTCTCCCAGTTTCAATTCTGTCTTGGAGAGGACTCAGACCTTATGGCCCAGGCTAGGGTGCCACCCTGATTTCCCTGACCTGAGCACCTTCTGAGATCAGCCCGTCCTCCTCTGCTGCCTTCTGCATCAGGTTTTATGGGTATTAGAAAGGCCATTTCCTAATCACCTGCTGCTCCTCTCTGCCTGGAACCTCTCATGTGGTGAGGTGACAGAGCCAAAAACCTGACAACAAAGACAAATCAAACTCTACCTGGTACTTTTTTCCCAGGGGATTTCCAAGATTTCTTTATACTTCCCCCAGGATTTCTTTGGGCTAAGTGATTCAGCTTTTCTCAAAACTTTTGCCCAGGAATAGATTTAGAGATAAAACATCCTGAAGACGGCTACACATTTTATCCCCCTCCTCTCTTTCCATATGTAAGGGATGCTGTTCTGTATTTCTACCTTTAGGAGGAAAGAAAGGAGGTTCAAGGCATCTCAGAGAACCAGGCCAGGACTAGAACTCCTAAGAAGAAATGGGTCCTTCTCCTCCAGTGGTGGCCATTAGGACTCCAGTTTCCCTTCTCTCATGTGGCTTGCAGTCAGGCACTCCCATCGCAGGGCTCTTCAGCCCTGTCCTGTTAACCTTGTTATTCCACACAGAGCACATGCTGTCCCAGGAGTGGTCCAGCTGGGAGGGGCAGAGAGGTGCTAAGCCAAGAGATTCCAGGGAGAGCAGAGGCAGCTCAACAGGAGGGGTGTTAGGGGCCTCTGTCCAAAGCAGGCGGGTTCCGGGGGACAGAGAGTGGTTTGGCAGGAGGGGAGTGAATGCTCTGCATCCTGCAGAGTCCACCAGATCTCACCGCTGGGCTCCGCAGCGATCCAGCTGGTGTGTTTCAGCAGCATGCCCTGCTCATTACCCCTGCCATCCCTGGCTGTGGTCTGGTCCTTTGCAAGGCCAAACTATGTGATCTCTTCTGGTGAGCTGGCAGCCACATGCTATGAGCTGGACTGAACAGTGTATGTCCCTGTTCCCTTGACTCGTTATTTTACAACTAAACAATCGGCATATTTTTGTGAAAGCCTGTCTCCTTTTCTGAATTCTGAAGCACTATTCATTCAGGAACACATTTTAAGTTTTCACGTCCTAATGAATGTCAGATACATATTCAGGAAAAGGAAAAGGAAGGCTCTGTAAAGGAGCAGTTAGTTACCTCTAAGTGATAAAAGATGTGAGTGCACTCTCAAAGTACTTGCTCCTAATTATTCTCCTTCTGAGAGACCTATTTGACTGTTCAGACCCAAGCCAGCTCAAGCAACCATCTGAGGCCTCATGTTTCTGTCTGGCCCGGAGGACGCTGAGCTTACAGAATTCCTGGCCAACTCAGAGACTTTTCTTTGGAATTGAGATTGAAGGAGAGCACTTTTTTCCCCTTACAGACTTAATTTCAGAAAAGGAACAACAATCAGTGTCAGGTAATTCTTTTCAGGGAATGTGGTCTTCTGTTTATTTTATGTTCTTAAAACTTCAGGTAAGAAGAGGAGGCTAATCTCTAAGAAGGAAATCACAGTTGATGGAAACCATGTTGCAGAGAAGGGCAGCCCTGTTTCTCTGACATTTCCCTTACTGGCTTCTGTATACATTTGTGTATCTGAAGAGAGTCTGTGTATAGCAATGCAGTAAGTATATCCTCCTATTAAAGTTCTGCATAACCTAGAAACATCTTCCTCCTTAGAAGTTTTTCAGCTCAAATTTTATTATATTGTAGAAGAATTGAACCAAATCAAACTTTGAGTTTTAAAAGTTTGTGGGTAGGTTTTTAAGTTTAGTGTCTTTATTTCAAATGGTGTACAAATCAGAATTTCCAAAGATAAGGTTTAAAAGCTACAATAAAACTAATATGCTCTCTAAACTTCCTTTCACAGTGGGATGTCTAGGTTACATGTAAGCTGCATTTTGGCAGATTCCAGGATATTTTTATGTCTCTGACCAATCTAATACTGATTTTTTTTTTTAATGGCTAAAGGATGGGTGGTGGGGAGAAAGGAAAAAAAAACTTGTGGGGGGAGTGGATGGTACAGCTGGGAGGGAAACCTCTACTAGCTTTCATGGCTTTCCATACCCCAAGACTCTTCCCTGAATGATGGAAAAATCAGAGAAGAAATGACCAGAGCAATTAGAAAATGATCAGTGGCCTCCCAGAAAGCAACGAATCCAGATATTGTCACTTTGCTTCTTCATGTTCTTCTGGGGCATCTCAACTTGTAGTTTGGGAGGAAGGATTTCATACAGTTCTCTCTTGAGAACATTAATGTTGGAATCCTGCTCTCACATTTAAACAAGTAATTCTTCCTTTACTGTCCACCTAGGAAATGTCACTCCCCACTAATCCCTCTCCTGCCCCACACCTGAATTCCAAGCCCCTCTTTCTTTATTCCCTATTCCACATTTATCCATCCAGAGGGCTTGTACCAGTGGACATCTTTCCATCCCTTTTAGTTTTCGTTTGTAACTCCAAATCCTTCTTACTTACCTGTCTTGAAAAATGTCCTTAGTAGTAAAGTGGTGCCAAGTATATTTTTCTATCCAGAGTTCCTTATTTCTAGACTCAAGATAGTATGATCACTCACTAATATTATTTAACATTTTTCCTTGCAATAAATACTGGAAAATTACAACAATGCTTATCACTTGGGAAATATGGTATGCCCCTGCTGCCTTCCTGATTTAATTTGATATGATCAGAGGATGGGTACACACTACATGGCATGCTTTGATGTGGTAAACTAAAAAAAACCAAAGAATAATGGAATCAGAGAAAATATTTAGCTTATTTGTCATTTCTATCTCCCTCTGGATATTCAAGAAACCCTGTAGAATAAGAAAATTGACACACTTATACAGCTCCCACTGATATCTAGCAGTATCTTTCAATGGAACGTGATAATACAAGTATGAAACTTGTCTGAGAATTTCTTCTATGTCGTTACTTTTAAGTGACTCAAAGGTGAATAGAAGAGTAGTCACTCAAGCCAAAAAGTCACTTTGATTTTTTCTAAATCAAAGGCCTAAACTTATGTTTTTTTTTTTATTTTATCCCTATGTGTCCTTGCTTCTATTAAAAAAGGGGGAGAATCAAATTAGCAATTCCTTGTTAGATTCTTGAAAAATCTGGCATTGCACATAGAAAATGAATAATTAAAACTGCTAATCTACACAAAGCCACATTGTACATTATAAATACTATCATCAAGTCATTCACTAAGATAATATATAGATAGATGTAAAAGTGTGTACATGCGCACGTGAGTTTAAATGTGTTTAGATAGCAACATGGAAAAATGATGAATGATTACGACAATATACAGAAGCTCTTTGACCTCTTAAACAAGTAAAACAAAAATTATAGTGCACAAATACTAAATTTGTTGCACTGCAAAGCTCATTTGAAGGACATTTTAAAGAGTGGACATTCTATGAAAGGATAATGTGGGCAGCACCCGGTATAATATCCCACAGTGATATGGCTCTTTCCATGGTCAAAGAATTTCTACAAACATTAACTAACTAATCTTCACAACAATTCTGTAGGAGGCAAATATTATTAATGATTTCATTTCACCAATGGGAAATCTAAGTCAAGATATTAAGTGATATGCTGAAGACAGCAGGAAGACAAAGTGCTAGAAAGAGGATTAGGACACAGAAGGTTCTGAATTTCAGTCCTCATTATAAATCACAAAAGCAAGATAAAATACATGGGTAGCAGATTTTTTTTTTTTTGACAAATAGGATCTCATGAACCTGAAAGTTCTAATGTGAGCAATTTTGAAATTGCCAATAAGAAATGTATATTTTAAATAAATCACATCATTTATCTGAAGTTTCTGCTGAAAATAAATCTAGTAAAAAAAAAGTAGTTGAAAAATCAGAAATTAATAAATGCCTACACAATCAATTCTAATCATCCTGAGAGTGGGGGTGGCTCTCAATAGGCATGGCCCGTTGTGTCCTTTGTTTGGAACTCATGACAGCCACAGCTTTCAGGGATAAAAATCCTATCAAGCCATGTCCTGATACATGTATCATGTGTGACTTAAATTCCAATCCTATTAAGCCATGTCTTGATACATGTATCATGAGTGACTTAAACTCCAAACTTAGTCCAAACCAATTGGTTTTCCTTATTCATTACTACTCTTCACTTGCATTAACTAAACTAAGCTGAGCTAATAAAGCAAAATGGGGAGAAAATAAATGGATACAGAAAGAAAGAGAAGGTTGAGATGATGGTGGCTGGGCAATATTTTGAAGTATTCTATGCATCTTCCTGGATTCTGCAAAGAAATAGAACCAATAGGAATATATTTACAATCATGCACCACATAGCAATGCTTTGGTCAATGATGAACTGTATATTCAATGGTGGATCCATAAGATTATAGTGGAACTAAAAAATTTCTATTGCTTAGTGAACACATAGCTGAAGAAGATTCAAGAGAAAAGGAAACAGCAGAAGAAAAAGAACTCCCAGGAAAATTCATAGTGAAGCATTTGGAAGAAGCATTTGGAGCCCTCAGTGAGCTCCTTAAGAGTTTGAAAACTTGAGGACCTAGGAATGTAGCTTAGTAGTAGAGTGCTCACCTAGCATGTGCAAAGCCCCGAACTCAATCCCTAGCACTGGAAGAAAGGAGAAGAGAGAAGGCAGAAGAGGAGGAAGGAAACCTGAAGAAAGAAGAAGACTTTGAAAATATGGGGCCCAACACCAGTTTTCCTTACTAATGAGGAATGTTCATGCTGCATTATTTGTTTACAAGCAGATAATGGACACATTTCTGTGAAGAGTGAGAATTCCTTGAGAAGAGCCTGAGGCATGTCCTTTAGCAGGGACTCCCTAAGGCATTGTTATCACAAGAGATGACAGCTCCATCCTATTATCTCCCCTGAAGGCTTTCCAGTGGGACAAGATGTGGAAGTGCAAGATGGTGGGTGATACAGGTGATCCGACCCTATGTAGGCCTAGGCTAATGTGTGTGCTTTGTGTTCATTTTTAACAAAAAAAAAATTAAAAAGTAAATAATAATAATAGTAAATTTTATTACTATTTTTTTTTATAGAAAAATAAATTATTTTTGTAAAGCTGTATAATGTAATCATGTTTTAAGTGATTATAACAAAAGTCAAAGAGTTCAAAAAATGTAAAAGTTTGTGAAGTAAAAAAGTTAAATTAGGCTAAGGTTAATTTATTATTAAAGAAAGGAATCTTTGGGCTGGGGTTGTGGCTCAGTGATAGAGAGCTCGCCTAGCATGTATGAGGCCCTGGGTTCAATTCTCAGCACCACATAAAAATAAATAAATAAAATTAAGGTATTGTGTCCAACTACAACTAAAAGATAAGTATGTTTTTTAAAAGGAAGAAAGAAATGTTTAATAAATTTAGTGTAACCTAAGTATACAGTGTTTTAAAAGTCTGTGGCAGTGTGATATTCTAGGCCTTCATATTTATTTACCACTCACTGACTCACCTAGAGAAACTTTTAGATTTTTATCTTTTATACTGAATTTTCTGTACCTTGTCTATGTTTAGATACATAAATACTTACCATAGTGTCACAGTTGCCTAAAGAATTCAGTATGGGAACATGCTGTGCAGATTCATTGTCTAGGAGAAGCTATGCCATATAGTCTAGGTGCATACTAGGGTATACCATGTAGGCTTAAGTACACTCTCTGAAGTTCACACAGTGATGAAGTTGCCTAACAATACATCTCTCAAAGTACCTCCATCGTTAAGTGACACAAGACTATATATATCAAGAAACTGTCTCTTGTAGTTATGAGGCCAAGAAGTCCCACATTCTGCAGTAAGCCAGTCAGACCCAGAAAAGCCAATGGTATAGTTCCAGAGCAAGTCCAAAAGCCTGTGAAGGAGCAGAGCTGATGGCACAAACCATAGTCCAATCCTGAGTCCAAAGGCAAAAGACTCATGTCCCAGCTTGTGGACAGTCAAGCAAGGAGAGTTAATTCTCTCTTACTCTGATTTTTTGTTCTATTCAATGGATTAGATGAAGCCCATTCACATCGGAGGGGACAATTTGTTTTCCTGGGTGTACTGATCAAATGTTAATCTCATCCATAAACACCCACCTGGGCATACCTAGAACAATAGTGTTTAACCAAATATCTGGGTATCCCATGGCTGTCAAGTTGACCCACAAAATTAACCACAACAATACCTCTCTCCAAATTTTTCCCCCTACACCTGTCCTTCATCCCACTCAGACAGCTTCAGGCACCAAAGGAAAAGGGCTAAACTTATCTTTTGAATTAACAGATTCTTTATTTATCCAATGTAACTTACAATACATACTAATGACTATGTTCAGGCACCTGTTCTAAGTGCTTTGTATTAACTCATATTAACTCATTAATTCCCCATAACAAAGTCAGGAAATAAACACCATAACCATCATCCCTGTTTTATAGATAAGGAAACTGAGTCACAAAGAGATTCCCAGGGTCTAAATATAGTTTCTGATGGAGTCACAATTCAAACCCAGCAAGTCTGGCTCAGTGTCCACTCTCCTAACCTTTTCATTTTGACCCTTGAAACTCATGGCAGAGGAGTTTGATAGAAAGGCATTGAAGAGGCAAAAGAAGAGTGAAGACACCCCAAAGATCCCGCACATGAAGTTAATATTATAAGCAACAACTCTACAAAAATGATGCATGATTATCTGTGTGGGATTTTGTCCTACCTCCAAAGAAATTTTGAGTAGCATGGGGATGGAGCAAAGCAAGATTTGTGCCTTGTGTCCCTGGTGAAAATGGAGGGGGAAGTGAGCCTCCCATTGCTGCCCTAGCCCCAGCCCACCAGTCACAATAGCAGAGGAAGTAAAGAAGGGGCCCTGTGGGCACTGGAGTACAATGGGCAGAATATGCTCCAACCTGGAGCTCCAGAGCAGCACAAGGGAGCATGCAAACACTTCCTGTATGTCCCTGTTCTCCCCCCAAGTGGGGCACAAAAGAGAGCTTTGGGGACCTCAAGCAGCCCAGCCCAACAGTTTTGCAAGGTCTGTGGGTTGGACACACGATCCAGAGGAGAACAAGGCCAGCTCAAGGATATCACCAGGGCTGGATCCCTGTTTGGAAACACAGAGGGGCCACCATGAGTAAACAATAATTTCTGAGAACCAAGGTCCCCTTCCCATGGAATGATTTAAGCCTCCCAAACTAAAAAGCAACCCGGGGAGGAAAGGGTGAGAGAAAAGTCTTGGATGGACTGAATAAATAATTAACAAAAATTAACTGCAGTGAATAAGACTGAAATTAAGTTCAGTTAGGAAAAAATAAAGTTACTTTTCTTTTCTTTACTGCACAGCTGATTTGCTGCCGAAACTTATACCTGCTCAGCTGTAAAGCTATAAAACTTGTTTACCTTTGCAACCAGTACTCTCTCTTTGAAAGCCAAAGGAAAAGCTCCAAAAATGTTTTGAGAAATAACATCATTATTGGACTAAGTATATAACTTCCCAAAGGAATTACTTTATAGAGCAACACCCCTTTCTATTGAGTGTTTTTTCTGCCTGTTTCTTGAAAACATTAGTCTCATTAGCTCAAACTGGTACTCATACTACAGACCCTATCCTCAAAATGACTAAAGTAGTTTAATGATGGTTGCTGTTCATGAATTCAGATAAAACTGATAGATTTGAGGCTAAGATGGAAAAGATTTAAGATTTAGTGCAGTCAGGATCTGATTCAGCTTGGAGTTTGGCTACTACTCAAGCCAAAGCTTTGAAGCTCTTAGACATGGTGAAATGATATTGTGTTGAAGGATCAAAGGATGAAAAATTCAATGCAAATTTGGGTTGGTTCATACATTTTAAAGGTAGTGGTGCTTTATATAACATTGGGGTACACAGTGAAGCTGCCAGTGCTGAGGTGGCACTTCCAGAGAGCAAAAAGATTTTTCTCTCTTGAAGGCAGAGAAGGATCTGACACTTTGTGCCCTAATCCCCATGCTAGACACAGGTCACTTGTGATAGGAACAAAAGTGCAGCAAATTGGAAATCACCGAATCTGTTTCCTTGAATTCATCAGATGATCTCAGGTCTCTCTAAAATACTCTCTAACTTGCTTGTGATCAAAGAAATTTTTTTTGATTGCTTGTTTTCAAACCCTTAGCTCTGATTAAGGGTTTTCTTGACTCCTGTTAAACATAGTATAATAAAGAATATTTATCTAAGGTTTGTTTGTTTGTTTGTTTAAGACTGGCCTTGAACTCAGATCCTCTTGCCTTAGCTTCCTGAGTGGCTGAGATTTGGGATTACAGGTGTGTGATGCCACACTTAGCTCTAAGAGATTTTTTTGTTGTTGTTTGTTTGTTCTTATAACTGGGGATTGAACCCAGGATTGCTTTACCATAAATTTATATCCCTAGTCCTTTTTGTTTTCTGAGACAAGGTCTCTCAAAGTTGCTAAGGCTGGCCTTGAACTTGCAATCCTCTGCCATAGCCTCTTGAGTTACTGAGATTATGGGCCTCTTTGGCCATGCCCAGGCTGAGGTCATTTTTAAAAGAAGCTGGCCTTCAGTTTCCCAACCAATGTAACAAATTACTGTGCTATTGTTCCAATATGAAAAAGAAATCAAATTGTTTTGACTTAAATAATTTTTCCTTACAGGAACTTCTAGCTGAAATGTAACTCACTAAAAGCCTGAGGAATACCACTAGAGCTGGCATATGAAAACACAATTACAGGAGCAATCTTCTAGAAGTATGTATTTTTAGGAAAACTTAGTTATTAAAACAGATGCTATAAACCAATATAATTTTGATGTTTGAAATTCTCAAATTTAATGGATTTGTCTTTGAAAACTTAGGGTGCTCGATATTATTTCAAACAGATTTATTAAAGAAAATCCAGGACCCTTCTTTAAGACCTTCCCTTTTATACCTTCCCTAAGTAATCTATGACTTACAGGAGGTCTGTCAGCCTGCAATTTGATTTTATTAGCATTTGTTGCTTTAACTCAGGGCTTTCACATTATTTATACAAGGTTTTCTTAATTCAATATTCAAAATGATGGAACATATACTCTGAACCATAAATAGGAACATAATTCATTGTAGTATGAAGCATGCCTTATAACACTTAAGTGGTTTATTAAACCTGTCTGTTCTTATATTGGACAAATTCTATGCTTGACAACAAGATGCGAGTATGACACATTTATCATGTTTAGGATTCCTCTAAGTTACATAAACTATTTCATCTGGCAATTGCTAAGAGTTCTATCCTGAAGTGAAAATACTCCAATCATCCAAATATTTCTCTTAAACATGAGTTAGACCCAGGCTACCACATAGAATTATTTTAGTGGTCTCAGTTCCATCCCTGGTGGACAGTGGTACATAGTAAGCAAAACCACCGCACATAATTTGGCGCTGTTTAGAACCAACAACCTCTGATCAAAAGGGGCTCTCAATGAGCCCAGGGAGACTGAATGGCCTCTTATTAGAAGGAGAACAGTCTCTCAAGCAAGGCTGAGGTTGGAAACTACAGAGGAGCTCTTGGCTCCCATTTTTTACTTGAGGAAGGTAGAGGCCTTACAGGGGCAGAGCTGCCCACTTACTCCAGAAATGGGGAACTAGTTAGTAAAGAAGAATGATAAGAAAGAGCTTTTTTGTGAGTGAAACGTAAATGAAATTTATCATTTGGGGGAACAGTAAATGTCAAAAAACACTTCTAATTAAATAACATAGGAACTAGAACTAGAGAAGAGGGAAATAAAAAACACTAGTCCTGGGGCTGGGGTTGTAGCTCAGTGGCAGAGCACTTGCCTCGCACATTTGAGGTACTGGGTTCAATCCTCATCACCACATAAAAATAAGCAAACAAAATAATAAAGAAAAAAAAATACTAGTCCTGAAAGAACTTCAACTCAGTTTAGTTAGAACATGATAAACACATGATCTGTTTATCATTTATACTCTACTGACTCCCACTGAGATTTCCACAGAAAGGCTATTACACAATTATTTTCACTAATCTCTAACTGATAAGTCATACTTCTTAAATAATGCAATGCATGTAAGCAATATTAGCATATACACTACCTGTGATGTTGACACTAAGAGAAATCATAGATATTTTTATAACACAGCATAGTAATTACAAATATTTCAAAATATTGTTTATATTCATCTCTATTTTGAAATTATGATAGTTACTAGCCCTGTGGCTAGATCTTATTATTTAATGCATTAATAAAGTATATTTATTAAAATCTCACCAAGTTGTTTTTAATATTTTGATAGTTATATTTCTGTAATTGATTGCCTTTGCAATACTATGCATTTTATTTTATTCTTTTAAAACATGCTTAAATGATAATTTAAAACATTGTTCTGAGAAAAGGACCAGAGGTTTCAACAAATTGCCAAATGAGCTTATTCTACTCTCCACCAGAGGTGTGCTATTCAGCCACTGTGAAAAGGACAAAGTCATTTGGGACTGTGACTAGATATGACCATTTTCAGATGGAACTTATTTGGACTGTTTTCTGCAAAAATAATCACTTTGGATTTGCAGGTGATTTTGGTTGCTACTCAGCTGTTGCCCATTTGATCAGAGTTTTTCCTTGAAATGCAGAATGAAAGTCAACCCTTACATTTCATCTTTTCTTGATCTCACAAGCAAAGTGAAAAACAAGGAGATGCGTCCAGGTCCCTGGGAGTCATTTCCATGTGCACATGCCCCAAGGCTCTTAGAGAGTCATTAGGATTTTATGACACCAAGTTATTGGCTTTATTTGTGGCAAAGGTACTATGAAATAAGATAAGAATCAGTGGCTTTTAAATCTTGTCTCTCAGCCGTTAAAAATAAAAACTGATCCAATCATCAGCTAGTTAATATTTCCTTACATTTCGCTAGTTCTGAAACATGCCAAAATATGCCTACTTGCAACAGCTGGAAAATTATACTGCAACTAAAATTATATTTCTTGGCTTCCTACGAAATATTTTTGCTCAAAGCCCAGGAATAGTCTAACGAGTGATTTTATTAAAAAAAAAACTACATCAATAATCCAAACAGAAATTTATGAAACAAAATGCATTTTATAAGCTACTTTTCTCTACTGTATAGCAACCGCATATTTCTTATTCTAATATGTGGATGACCTACATTAAAAAAAAACAAAAGATTGCAACAGGGTAGTTTATAATGTAGCATATGGAAGTCTGAATCTACTTTTTTTTTTATTTGGTATCCTTAAAGACAGACTACTCTCCCTTGACCACCTGGGTAGTCTTTCAAATGAATCAAACGGCACCACATGTGTTAACGTTCTCCTTACGGCAGCATTTATTTTAAAGGAGGAGAATAGAATTTGACAAATGTTGAATGCAAACTGGTTTAAAATAGTGCTTATTTACCAACAAATAAAATCCTTTAGAGTGTTATTGAGATAAACATGCCATTGACTGCACATCTGTACTCACTGCAAAGTATTTCTGAGGCACATAGACTTTTCAGAATCCCAGCAACCGTCTCGCGTCCCCTTTCAGGGGTTACCTTGAATACCTGCTCTGAGTTGTGGAAAAGTAGATCCCCACAAAATGCACTTCCTATTCTGCCTTTTAATGTAAACTTTCTTTTGCCCCAACTTGGTTTATTTTATACATTGAAGCAGAGAAAGCCTAGTTAAATACTTCATTTTAACAGAAAGCACTTCATGTTGAAAGAAATATCCTGATGATCCAGATGGAGACTTCTCCTTCTGGAATTACATATTAGAGATTGGGCCAATTTTTCCTTTCCATATTATTCAAGACCTTCAACTACTAGAGACCAAAAGATGCAGAGTTTCTACTTCTACAACAGTGTGATCCCTTTTTTTTTTTTTTTTTTTTTTTTTTTTT
>NW_026000103.1:3920804-3923023 GCF_001458135.2 Marmota marmota marmota
TTTTTTTTTTTTTTTTTTTTTTTTTTTGCCAATTGCAACCATTATCATAAGTGATCTCTGGAGCTCAATGTCTCCTGTGGTATGTGTTCATTGATTGGTTCACCCAATTCAATAAGCATTCGATGTGCCAGTGAACAGGTGCACAGATTGCAGCTCCACCTACTCCGATTCTCCCTCTTCTTCTTCTTTTTTTTTTTTTTTCCAGTACCAGGAATTAAGCCCACTGAACTACATCCCCAGCCCTTTTAATTTTTTGAGATGGTCTCACTAAGTTGCCAAGGCTGGCCCCAAACTTGGGATACTCCTGCCTTAGCCTCCTAAGTAGCTGAGATTACAGGCATGTGCCACCATGTTCAGCTCCTCTTTATCTTCCAAGAGAACTTAACATGGCTGTAATGAAACCACCACTCAATTTGGGCTTGCAACTACATAATGAATCAGCTCATCTATGAGCCAAACTCAAGATTTCTCCTTCTCCTTCTCATCCACACTAACATGGTATGAACAGGCAAGAAAGAGGTGCTACCATGACTGTGGTGGATGGTGAGGGTCTGGGCCACCTGCCCATAGAGCTTATCTCCTATGGAGCTTATCTAGGCTGTACCACTTCTACCTTCAAGTATACTATTGCTGTAGCTGGGCCATTCTGACTTCTTGACTTGGTGGATCTGACATAATAGCCAATATAAAGGCAGCTGTAGATGCTGAGTTAATTGGTTTTTATGGTTAAGTGCTTCATCTTACCAGAGCACAATAACATGCCAGGGAATGTTTTATCAAAAGATATATAATTCTCTGCGACAGATGTCACGACTTGTTCCAAAATCCCAGGAGCCTGTCACCACTGAATATTTAGTGATACTGGTACCCCTGCCAGCTCTTTTCTACTGTCCTTGGCAAGATGTATGCCCTGTGGACCCTCTCACTGCATATATTCCTATGGTAAGTTTGACTTAAGATAGCCATTCTAACATGACTACTTCTCCCAGACTCTTTATTCCTTCATCATCTACTGGGACAACTTAGGCATTTCCATCCCATTCAGCATTCGCCATCATTTTTTCTACACTTTTAAAAAGCTACATTTAGCAATGCATACACCCTATTCCTGGAGTTCTTGCCAGCATGTTAAATCCTGTGTCCTGAAGTCATATTTTGGCACCTTAATCAAATATGTTCATAATGCAACCTCAGCAGTACTTCCCTAGCCAGTGCTGGTATATGCTAGATTGTTCATATCAAGTCTCCAGTATAAAATCTTCTTTCTTCCTCATCAGGTGCAGCTTATCTCTGGTTAGTTATGCTGGACTTTAACTCTCATTATTGTCCCAGCAAGCAGAAGACAAGGTGGAGGCAATTTCTGAGGCCAATACCTATTCCCTTTCAGAAGTCTTGCTGTATCTTCCAGCTTGGAAGAAGCAACAGTTCTTACTAGGGAAGTGCACGGCACATCTGCAATTTCTGAGAGGACAGGGGGGTTGGCAGGTTCAGCATTCTGAGAGACATTCATCCAAATGGCCCTGCCTAATGTCCCCACCAATGTTTTAGGGCTCAAGTTTGCCTCATCAGGGCCTTGAGTTTAGCATAACAGAACTGCCTTGGCTGCGCAACCAGACAGCAAACATCTCAGAGCTCTGCAGCTCTATCAGATCCCATATCTGCCACTCAGCTATGACAGCTATTCCATTGAAGGAGATAAGAGCTTCTCTGTATGCTACTAAAACAGGCCCTCTGGCTCTCATACTTAGCCTTTAACCTTGTTAACGGCCCTCCGTCTCTTGTTATTCTTTCTCGGAGTGTCAGAAGGACTTGACAGTAACAGGTCAACTCCACTACCCATGTAGGATTGCTCTCTCTCTCTCTCTCTCTCTCTCTCTCTTTCCAGTCCTGGGTATTTTTTTTTTAATTTTTTATTGTTGGCTGTTCAAAACATTACATAGTTCTTGATATATCATATTTCACACTTTGATTCAAGTGGGTTATGACCTCCCATTTTTACCCCATATACAGATTGCAGAATCACATCAGTTACACATCCATTGATTTACATATTGCCATACTAGTGTCTGTTGTGTTCTGCTGCCTTTCCTATCCTCTACTATCCCCCCTCCCCTCCCCTCCCCTCTTCTCTCTCTGCCCCCTCTACTGACATTCATTTGTCCCCCTTGTATTATTTTTCCCTTTCCCCTCACTTCCTCTTGTATCTACTTTTGTATAAC
>NW_026000103.1:3927354-4006049 GCF_001458135.2 Marmota marmota marmota
CAGGAGTGATTGGAAGCTCTGTTCAGCCGTGGGCCACTGGGCCTTTTCTGCCGGTGGTCACCGTTCCGCCTACCTGGCAGGCGCGGGGGGTGGGGGGCGGCTCTGCCCCTCAGCAGGCCGCTGGGCCTGCTCTGTGGATGGTCACAGTTCCCTCTACCTTGCCGGCACAGGGGGAGGGGGCGGCTCTGCCTCTCAGCAGGCCGCTGCTCCTCCTCTGCCGGTGGGTCGCAGGCCCGCCTACCTTGCAGGAGTGATTGGAAGCTCTGTCCCGCCGCGGGCCACTCAGTCCTGGGTATTGAATCCTACCAAATGCTAGGCAAGTGCTCTACCATTCAAAATTGAGCTACATCTCCAGACCGCCCCCTTTTAAAAACAATGTTTTGAGACAGAGTCTTGCCCTGTTGCCCTGTCTGGCTTCAAACTGTGATGCTTGCCTCAGTCTCCTGAGTAGCCAGGATTGCAGTTGAGTAGCTGGGATACAGACTATGCCACCACAGTTCTCTCACTTTTCATCAGATGACTGAAGCATTGTAACTTTAACAGTTCCCCCATTCACCAGGGCATTTTCTTAGGTATCCACCAGTGAAATCCTCAGCAATTGGGCTGCCACCAATTGTCTGTGTCCATCTACTATTTGGGTTGGTGTTCTTCGACCTGTCAGGCAATGAGTGAGCATCCTTATTCCTCATCTTACCACCTATTAGCTCATGTGCTCTGAGAAGCAGACACAAAGAATTAATCATGTTAAACATGCCTGCGTGTGAGGGATAAAGGGGAGGGAGCTAGAGGATCCAGTGAGAGCTCAGGCTCCCATGAAGAAGACAGGGAAGAAAGGATGGTTGGGGTAAAAAAAAGCCTCAGTCAGCAAAGTTCCAAGACAGCTCAGCCAAGCTAATTCAGATCCTCAAGGTTTAAAAGGTAGCCTGTTAAAGAAGTTGTATCTGTTGTAGGAATAGGCTTGCCTTAATATGCCACTGTGTTCATTCATTGGCTGGGAGCCCTTCTTGGGAAGTGTTGGTGCTAATGTGGGAGTAGAGCCATAGGAGAGCAACGTGGATGCCATCAGTAGATAATGCTTCCCAGAGCATGAGTTCTGTGAGTTCTGCAGGATGCATTTTCCTGGCTGCTATACCATGGAATTATGTTCTCTTCCTTTAGAGCATGTGTCACTTTTTTTCTACTACATGATTTGCTTTATGAGAGCTCATGCTGCTTTGGTCACTACTTTTATTTCCAGCCCCTAGCACACTTCCTGGCCCATACTGACTCTCAAGTAGTTTTTCATGAATGTGGAAGTGACATGCTACTCCAAAGTATCCCTTCATCACTTTGTATAACAAACAAGGAAAATGATGTTCCCTTGCCTTGAGAGAAGGTGCTGCCATCAACATCACAGGGTGTTGGGCCTTGACCCTGGGAAGAGTGTGTGCCCACCCACAAGCCAACCCTAAAGATGGGGCTTTGTCTCCAGTGTGATGTGCCTTCACAGGTTCTGCCTTGAGCGTCCCCCCTTTGTCCTTTCTATAGATTTCTCAGTCCCATTCCCAGCCCGAATCTGTTGTAAAGAAAGGATCTGAAGTTAATCGTTCTAAGCAGAAATCAAACACTGAGGCTAATGAAATGAAACCTCTACAATAGAATTTTCTGATGCGGTGGCAATGTAGGGGTAGCAACAGATATGTACTCAGAGAACAAAACCCTGACATTATCCCTTACAACTGCCTTTTTACCTGTGGTGAGGCCCTGCATTCCCAGGATAGGCTGTTAACTCAGCAGTCTAATCATATTTTCTGGTCTAAGACACAAACTTTCAAAATAGGAAAGGGTTCTTGTGGAATATGTACATTTGCAAAAAGCAGAAATCCACATTTTTGAAATGTTTATGGAAATGAAGCAAGACCAAGTGCTATAGGATATCATCTGAATCTGCTGAACAAGCTCAATTTTAAACAAGTTCCTTGCCTAGACTGCTGTATTCTCTGACCAGTGCCCAGCAACAAGAAACCCATAATGCCTTTCATCTACTGCAGTGTTTACAATGGAAATACATGTCAAGACAAAAATTACTATTCATACCTCTATTAGCGCATATAATATGTTGTGTTGTAATTATTTGTTTATGGCTCTATGTCTCTCAAAGGCAGGAACTCCTAAGGGCTGGACTCTGACTTACTCATATTTCTGCCCCCAGGGTCTAGGCTAGAGCCTGGCATAGAAGAGGTGCTTAGCAAATATTTGTTGAGTGATTGAATCAAAGGTTATTATAGAGACAGATCTCTCAGACCAGGTCCTCACAACCCAAAATAGTTGTTCTGTGTATCAAAACTGTGTAAAGAGTTAATTCAGATTCCTCCTTGACCCTGCCAAGCTATATAATTCACTACCATCTCTCCCCCTTCTTTTTCTACTCGGTAAGATTGGCTTTGGTGTTAGGTAATACATATGTAATTAAAAACTCTAATTACCGGTTACACTCATCTGCTTATTATGATACTAGTCTTTTATTAAAACTAGATTTCACTTCTCCATGCTCTTGGCTATAAAATAGAGCTCTTTTACTTTCTACCAATTCTATTGGCACTCCTTTTTAATTCAAATACTGCTCTGGGATCAACAATGCAATAAGACATAATTATGTTTTAAGATCCATGAATTGGTTGTGAAAATGCAGGTATTTTCTCTCTAGGTAGTTTGCTCCAGGAAATACACTGAGAAGTATATTTTTATCTTGATGTATGGGGATTTACATAGGAACATACCCCTTAGAGTTGGAAGTAGTATTTTGTAGAAATGCTGGAACAAATACCACCCATCACCACTTTATTATGTTCACAATGTACTCCATTATCATCAGTATGTGAGTATAAATCCTCATAAGAAACCTCCCAGTATTAAAAACCATAATTATAACATGTATTTATTCCAAACATATGTACCACCGTTGCAAACTACCCACCAGCTGAATATATTTTGCAGCTTTCAAAATTTGACTGGTGCGAAGATGGCTTTTATAAATGTGATTTATGACAATTTAGGTGCCGAAAACCATCGTAATTACAAGTACTGTAAATGTTTTCTCTCTGCTTAAGTAGCCTCACTGAGGAGGACAGCCTTCATTTCCTGTGGGCTGGGTCTTTTGGCTCCAGGCTTCTCTACAGCCAACAGGCTGCTCTGTTCCCAGCCCGTTTCACCAGTAAAAGATTAACAAAAACTTTTCAGCACTCGGTTTTCTTTTCCCTCCGGAGCTATCCATTTTCCCATCTCCAAAGAGGGCAGCCTCTCCTAACATATGTTGGAAATTGTTGTTCAACTTCACAGAGTATACAAACATAAGACTTTTCTCCATTCTCCGTGCCAGAGCAGACGTTTCAATGGAATATTTCATTATAATGCAGAGCCCATGTGCCAGAAAAGAGGCTTTTCAAATGAAATTCATGATTTTTCTTTTTTTTACCATGTGGTATCTGGGGTTTCTATAAAGCACAAGAGACTTGACTTTGGGTATAAAAAGTTTAAACTTTTAACCTACCTGGATTTAAACAGAATAATAAATTGTCAAGTAATGACTCTTTGCCAAATGTTAATAATCTTCATGAAAAGTAAAACCAGGGTGTCATGGAAAGGCTGTGATGTTCTGCACCCTCCTAGCACCTTCTATTTTATTTTAAAATATCTCTCTCTCTCTCTCTCTCTCTCTCTCTCTCTCTTTCTCAGCACACCCATGGAGAGTCAAGCCCCAGGAAAGTGGTGACTCACCCAAGGTTACAAAGGGAGTTGGTGGCAAGACCCATGAGAGAATTTGGGTTCCTAATTCCCAGTTCAATGCTATAGTTTACAAAGCACCCCAAACACCACTCTTGAAAATTATACTGTCATCAGCACTTTCCTTTATTACTCTTTGTTTTCAGTAGTTAAAAACTTAGTAGTTAAAGAAAAATGGCTTTGGGACAAAATTTAGCCAACAAAATCTCTAGCTTACAGTCAATTATTTCCAAAAGACAATTTAAAAATCTGCAGTTCAGCTACTTTGGGGGTATAGACATGCCAAAATCCAAAGTTCACTGTCTTCTTGGTATCTTTGAATTTGAAGGGAAGTTAACTTGTGGGATTTATTAATGTTGTGTGTTAATTACTGAGTTTGGGTTTTATCATCAAACCAACATAAAAAGAGAAGTCGAATTTTTAAAATATGTACTAATTGCTATAAAATAATAATGACCTTGATTTATCTCAGCTTTACTCCTAAATTATTATAGAAGTGAATTAAAGAAATTTACATACAGGCTTTCCGTGAAAACTCATCATAGAGCTGATATTTATGGAGGAACGTGCCTTGAAAGGGGCCCTAGTGCAGGCTTTCCTTTCAACCAGCTTTCAGAGCTCCATGTGCCAGCTCAGCCAGCTCCAGATCCGATTGTGGCCACCAGTGAGGCACATATGTTTCTTGCAGTCAGATTGTCCTGAGATCCCACTGTACTGTGGTAATGCACTCCACTGAGTTTCTTTGCATTTGTTTGGCTGTCAAAAGGACCAGTCCTTTAAAATCAATAAAGGGACAAGAACAACACAGAAAATAACAGCCACTGAAACAAGAGCAGCCACAACATGTTGTCAGATGGAAAATGAAAACAGAACGCAGTCTAATCATAGTCTGCAATTTGCAATTCCTTGAAGGAGTATTTCTTACAATAAGTGATTCATAGATGATGCAAATCACAACCCTCTTTGGCTTTTGCCGCTGCCTTTATGAAAATTCAGATGTGACAAGCTTGCTGGGTTGAACTTAGACATAAAATCCATGGGATTTCCCCCCTCTTTTGCCTTTATTTTTCTAAACTCTCAAAAATTTTGATAGTATATACAGATTTCTTTTATTACAGAATTACCACTATTTAAAAATAAAAAAAAATTGAGTGATGTTAAGATGGATATTATATGTCAAATAAAGATAATAAGTTTAGTGTGGAGAAGATTGCTGGACTGAGGATGTTTCAAGCCAACAAATTTATACTTCTTTAATACATTCACTCTACAGAGAACAAATGTTAACCATAATTTTTCAGTTCAGTAAGCCACAGTGAACATTGATAGGGGCTTACTTTCTCGTAGAACATAAACCCCAAAGACTATTCCAGTTCATACATCAGAATTAAGCCATTTCACATGATTTCCTCTTGTATTATGCACTTGAATTCCAGTTCCTCTACTGATTTGTAACAAAGATGTGAAACATTCTAAACTTTTTAAAATTCTATTTTTCTCCCAGGCAAACTGGAGATGATAATTCTCACAGGCTAACCACAAATTTCACACTTTCCAAAGAATCCCATACTCTCAAAGAAAGGAGTCTGGCTTCAAGATAAGGGAAAAGTGCAAATAAATTTAACAGGTTTCAAATAAGTGAATATAAGTATAATAGTGAATGTGTATGTACATGTGTGTGAGTGTGTGTTTCACTTAAAGAAATCTTTCTTCCAAAATCTATAGAGGTTACAGGAACAAAAAGAAAAATAACAACTGCTGAATCGAGAATGGCCACAAGCAAATTGTCCTATAGACACACACAACTTGTCCTGAAACATTCTTTCAAATGACTGTTTAGAACGAAAATGTTCAAAGTAATGCTACCATTATCCAGTGGCAGAAGTATCCAGGAGAAACACTAAAGAGATCAGGCAGGTTTCCTTTTTTCCCACCTCACCCTTATTCTCTACCCCAGATTTATTCCTTTCCATTAGCCAAAACTTCCCACTGCACCAGGGCTCTGCACACCCCTTCTCTTCATCTTTTCAGTCCTCATCCTTCCCACCTACTCTACCACAAGTTATGGGCAACATGCACATTTTTGCTAACAGAAGCTACTCCCCAACTCCTCCACTCCGTGAAATTTGTGTGTTTCCTATTCAGAGTCCTTGGGGTCCCTCTTGTTAACAGCTATTTTATGTCTGTCTAGACGTACCCACATTTTTTTTTTACAAAATACCTTGAAAATAGTATTGCAGAATTAAATAGGAATAGGTGCATAATTGGGGGAAATTAGATTAAATTAGATTAGATGAGACACATCTAGTCTCATTCATGTTGTGCTGCATGGCTTATTCATGGACCTCAATCAGTTAGGCAGAATGTGGAAGCCAAAGTAGACACAAACTGAGCTAAACTTTCTTCCCAGAAAAGGTGGAAGTGAAAGCAGGATAAAACCACTTAAGTTCTTTACATGTGACTGGACTATACCATGGCCCTTGGGAGGGTACAAGGCCATTCTCTAACATGTGGATTGTAAAGTAGAGGAGGCCAGTAGTGAAGAGTGAAACAGAAACTCAGAAAGAAGCAGGGGCAAGAGAAGGAAGTTCTGATGGTCTTTCCAGGCCTCAGTTCCAGAATCTTCCCAAGTCCTGAATGCATTTCTGTTCATGATTTCTGTGAACTACCTTTTCATCAGTTCTTTAAAAACAAAACAAAACAAAACAACAACAACAAAAAAACCTCCCCACTTGCTTAAACCAACTCATGGTAAGTTATGAAATTTATTTTGTTTTTTTTCTTTTGAAACCACAAATAGCCTACACAACACTCCTAAACAGAGAAAGTGGACTTCATTCTACTATCTCATGACTAACCCCTGATTATTGACCTAATCATTCTGCTCACCAAACTTCATAAGTTGGACTAATGCTGGAAAAACAAAAATAGTTGTAAATCTACACATTTCCTGATGGCTATCAGACATCAGCTTGGGAGGCAGCTGTAATTCTGAGTGCATTTCATAGAAAAGGCCAATATATGACTAAGTAAACAGTTCCTTTTTTGTAAAAAAATATTGTTAGTTATAACAATATCTTTATTTTATTTTTATATGGTGCTAAGGATCAAATCCAGTGCCTCATGCATGGTAGGTGAGCACTCTACCTCTGAGCCATAACTCCAGCCCAGTAACCAGTTCCTTTTTATGTGCTCTTATCTTCTTGTGCAAGAAAGTAGAGCCTCAATAAATGTCTATTGAATACAGGACTAAACAAATAGATTCTTCAACTGTGTCAGGATTACTAGATAAAGTTGAGCAAAAGAAACATTTGTTTCTGGAAATTGTTGAGGAATAATTTGGTTGAAAGTAGCAGAGGTTGAAGTAATTTGAGACTGATGAAAGAAATGGACTAGTTTGATAAAATTGAAGCAATGAAATTCTCTATAATGAACATTTATGTAAAAAAAGTATTATATTTTTTATGAAAACATTTGTTTTTTATTCTTTCATTGTATTGTCCTATTTTATTTCAGTATAATTAATATTTATAAATATTCTAGTAATACCACTAATATTATTTCAGACAGTGTTTGTACTGAGTCATATCTATAGTTTAGTAGTAAAAGTTAAAGAAAGGCAGCACTGCTTAATAAAAATTTACCTTCACCTGGGCACGTTAGCACATACTTGTAATCCTAGCAGCTTGGGAGGCTAAAGCAGGTGAATCATGAGTTCAAAGCCAACCTCAGCAACTTAGCATGGCTGTTAGCAACTCATAGAGACACTGCCTCTAAAGGAAATATTTTTTTTATAAGAGGGCTGGGGATGTGGCTCAGTGGTTGAGGGCCCCTGGGTTCAATCCCTGGTACCAAAAAATGTAACTTCATGTCACCGTTGCTCCTTACTACCTTACAATTAGGTGAGGTGTGTCCACAAAAAATTGTAAGTCAACACATTTTAAACCATATATAAATCATATATATTTATATATATATATGTATATTTGATATACATATATATAAATTACTTCCTTGAAATAATAATTTTAAGAGTATTGCAGAATTAAATAGTAATAGGTACATAATTTGGGGGAAATTAGATTAAATAATGAGCCTCATATACATCTAGTCTCAAATTCTAATTTGACAAATAGACTCTGAGGAATTAATAATAGTTTCAGCTCAGCTAAAGTTCAAGCTCAGCTTCTGTATTAGTCTGATTTATGTTGCCATAACAAAATATCTAAAGCTGAGTACTTTATAAAGAAAGAAGGTTTATTTAGTTCACATTTTAGAAACTGAAAGTCCAAGATCAGGTGGCCCCATTGATTCATCCCCTGTTGAAGGCCTACTTGGCCACATCACAACATGGCATATAGCAGTCAGAGATGAGCATGTGCCAGAGGAAGGGATTTAGGGGCTAGGCTTGCTTTTTCATAACAACTTCTCTTGAGAAAATTCCATCTGGGAAAACCAATATTAATCCCTTCAAAAAGCAATGCCCCCAACAACCTAACCACTTTTCACTAGGCTCCCAATTCTTAAGGGTTTCACAACCTCTTAAATGCCACTTTGGGGACCAAACTTCCAACACGTGAACTTCTGGAAGACAAACCATAGCAGTATCCCTAGTTTCCAGCCTATTACACATTTCATCTTCTTTACAATTTCCCCTAGGGTAACAATTTAAACTTGTTTTCTCAATGTTTTCAAAGCTAACCTATTGTTTTTCTAAACAGCTGAGTGGTTGAAATAAAGTGAGCATGAACTGACAGTGTCATGTGCCCATAGTCCTAGGAACTCTAAAGGTCAACGCAGATCCCTTGAGTTCAGGAGTTCAAAGCCTACCTAGGCAATATCACAAGACCCCCATCTCAAAAAAAAAAAAAAAAAAAGCAAGCATTATTCAGATATCTCATGCAGTAATTCAGCAAGTTGTCATGTGTTTTTTAAAACTATTTATAGCCATCATTACGGAAATCTTTCTAAATTGGCAGAAAAAAATAAATTTTATACAAATAGTGGATGCACAGACAAACTGATAGGCAGTTCCTATTTTTACAATAGGAAATAGTGCACTAGTGTGTGACAGAGAGGCAGATAGACAGACTAGGATCAGCAAATAGATATTACATAGTCTCTTGTTTCCTCATTCATTGATTAAAATGGTTATTGAATGCCAGATGGGGTTGGCACTGAGTTAAGCACTAAGGATGAGTGGAGACTCCTGGACTTGGTCCCTGTCCCCAACAAACTTAGAGTCCAAGCAGAGAAGACCTATGATACAGAGGAAAACACTGACTGAATTTTAAAATAAATTTGAGAAAATTATTTTGATGCAGGTGAATAAGATGCCAAGACCGAGAACAAAATGGAGATGAAGTATAGCACTTATCAAAAGAAATTTACAAATGGGGTAAGAGCTAAAAATGACAGATAGAGGGTCCTGTGAGAGCAACTGGTCTAATCTGAGGCTTTAGAAAAATCTTTCTTTGAAAAGTGCTGTTTAAACTTCAATTTGAAGGGTGAATAGGAGATGGAGGAAGGAATGGGGTGGGGAGAAGAACTCCAGGCAGAGGGAGCAGTGTTCATATTAGTCCTGAACTAAGAAGGAAGCAGGTACACCCAACCACTAGAAAAGGGCCCAAAGTCAGAAGCACAGAGAGCTGGGAGGAGCCACGTAGAGAGGCAGGAAGCCAAGGTGGGACCTTTCAGAAGGAGAGGTCATGTGACTATCAGTGTTTCTAGTATGGGCTTCCTATCAATTCTGTGCTGCCTCACAAATCACCTCAAACTTAGTGTCTTAAAAGAATACCCATTTTCCAGCTCACCTCCTGTAGGTGGGAAGTCCAGCATGGCTCAAATGGGTTCTTCTGCTCAGATCTCAGAAGACCATATTAAAATGTCAGCTGGAAGTGCTGGGGAAGAGTTCCCTTCCAAGTTCAACTTCACCTGTGGTTGTGGGTGGGATCTGTCTCCTTGGGCCATAGGTTCCAGGTTCCTGTTTGCTGTCTCTCAGCTGGATGTCACCATCAGCTCCTCCAAGCCACCCACATTCCTTTGCTTGTGGCTCTCTCCATCTTTACAATGTAACAGTGCACCAGTCCTTCTCGAATCCGAATTTCTGTGACTTCTACCAACAGCAAGAGTATTCTCTCTGCCTTTAGGAGGGCTTGTGTGATGAGATTTGTCCCACTCAGATCATCTCCTGCTTAAGGTTAACTGATTAAAATCTTAATTACATCTGCAAAATTTCTATTGGCATGTAATATATAATAATGATGGGAGAAATACCAAGCCAAAGGGGCCATCAAAAATCCTGTCTACTACAGGATTCCAGAGAAAGGCTGAAGCTTTCAAAGTCTGACACCACTGTCAACCATCTCAGGAACCTGGCAAGTCAAATAAATGTACTTACCAATAAAATAGTGATGTCAGGTCTACTTCATGAAGTTTGCTGCATTTAAATGAAATAATATTTTTAAAATGCCTAGTAAAGTGCCTGACTAATTTCAGGGCTTAGTAAACATTAACTATTATTTTGAAAAGAAATTTGGACTCTGTTATATGAACAAAAAGAGGAACGGTGCATTAGCTTTTGCATTAAATTAAGAGATGAAGTAAGGCTGGTTGTTTTTTTTTTATGAGTAAGGTTTTTGGAGGAATGATAAACACAGGCTATGAATCACTATATCTCAATAAACTACCATGAATCTTTCCCCCAAGTTAGTTTTAAAGCACTGTGTTTTAACCCTTTAGTACATTTTAAACATGAATGTGATGCAGGTTTTGAGCTAAGCATATAAAGTTTTTCTAGCATGACATATGTCTTCCATGTGTATAATGAGAAGAAGAGCGCAAGTGGTCAAAAAGTGCTGTATAGGTTGGAGTCTCCCCCTAATGGCTACTGCTTAGGCAGCCTTATGCAAGTTGCTTGGCTTCTCAATGCCTCAATTTCCTCATAATAAAAATGGAAATAATACTGGACCCACCGCAGGGATTTAATATGAAGATTTTGGAAAGTGGTTAAAAAAGAAAAGTTGGTAAAGGGATAAACTGTAAAGTGCTTATACACATATCTGGCTCACAGTTTGCATTCAATTCATGTCATCAGTTTTATATATAAGGTGAAACATGTCCAAATGCAGATATTAAAGTTAGGCACTCCCTTTTCTGTACAGTTTCTACAGACATGTTCATAGTCTTCTAATAGTTTCCTAGTTTCTTAAGTGGAGCTAATATGGTCTTGCCTATGTATACTCTGAAATTTCTGTAGTGAATTCAGTCTAGCTAACATCTTTCCTGGGTGATGGAAATATTTACACACTGAACTTGGAAACTGATGCTAGTTAATGTTTGAGGAAGTTAAAGAAGGTAGACTTTGGTTATAATTATTTATTATGTCATTTGTATCTTCCTAAAAACTAAAAAAAAAAAAAAGGCTTTGCCTAGACTCTTATTCTGCAACACATTGATAGCAGTCAGTTTTCCCCTTGTAGAGTCCATGAATATAGTTACATACTTCCCACGGAATCTGCAAGAAGTGAGCACAGATCTTTATCTAGTTGTAATGGAGGAAGAAACTGAGGCTCAGCAGGAATGAGTGGCCTGAGTCATGTTAATTCCTCACACGCTGGGATGGAGGTGGATGATCAAGTCTAGAGAAGAGGGAAGGAATGGGAAAGTAGAAATGTAAGAACATAATCATCCTGAATCGGAACTGCAGCTGTGAAGCATACTCAGGTTTGAAATCTGGGGAGAGTCAGTTCAGAAGAACCTGAGCAGAGTTAGTGCCATAAAGGCACAAGGACAGGGGCTGAGAAAATATCAAAGCTGAGGGAGGGAGGGAGGAAAATTCAGTCCAGATGAAACAGAAATTCGTACTCTAGGAGAAGAGATTGGGAAGAACTGGGACCAGTATCTCCTCTCCTGAGCAGAAGAAATGCTGAGAGAAGAACCTAGAAGGCCCAGCAATCTCCAGATTTGTTGCAGACTTATTAACCAATGGTGCTTACTCATGGAGGAACAGGACACTGCTTGGCAAGCTGACTTACACAACTACAGAGAAAATTCATCCTCGTGGCTTCAGTTAGTTAGCCGAGTCCTTCATTTGTGTAGGAAGGATCACTAGTCACTTGAGGAAAATCAACATCATGAAAAAGAACCAAACAGAACAACTGACCCCATGGGAAAAACGTCACGGAAAACAAGAAATCGCTGAAATGAGTGCCTTCCTCCATCTGTGTTAGAGCAACCTACTATTCAAAAACAGAGAGCCAGCCCAGCTCAGTGGTGTTAAGAGCCATAGCCGAGTAGGAATGACGCATGGCATTTTTGGTTGAAAGGTAACGCCAGCAAGCCATTGAGATAATAATGATTATGTTAAGATGTGCATTCAATTGGATATTAGACCCCTGCTGTCTGCCTCAGCCTACTACTTTGGAGCTCTCGCAGGACTCCCGGAGAGTTCCCATTGGTTGGGGAAGTGCGGTAGGAGGGATTTCCGGAGGAGGGAATTCCGGTTGGTGTGGTGTGTCCCATGGCGTTTGCAGGAGTTTTGGAAATAAAGTTTGTTCCTGCTTGAATGGCTGGTGATTTTGTGCCTAGCCAGACTGTGGCACAGTGGCACATGCCTGAAATCCTGGCCACTCAGGAGGCTGAAGCAGGAGGATCTCAAGTTCTAGGTCAGCCTCAGCAACTTAGCAAGACCCTGTCTCAAAACTGGGGATGTATCTCAGTGGTAGAGCTCCACTGTACTAAAAAAAAGAAAGAAAAGAGAGAGAATCACCAAGTAATAGAATAGACATACTAGAAGTCTAAATTAATTATTTTTAAAATAAATTGTGGGAAAATCCAGAACATAGAGTGAAGAGGAAAAAAAATGGAAAGACACTGTGAAAAGACATTACAATCGAGCTAGGAATTCTATATCCATCTAACAGATGCCCCTAAAAAAGTGAATTAAGCAAACAGGAGTGCGGGGCTGAGGTTGTAAGCTCAGCAGTAAAGCGCTTGCCTAGCATATGTGAGGCACTAGGTTCGATTCTCAGCATATAAATAAAACAAACAAACAAATAAATAAATAAAGATCAATTGGCAACTAAAAAGTATTTTTAAAAAATGAAAAGAAAACAGAGGGGAAGGAACAACCTAAAACAATGGTCAAAAGTCTTTTTTCTCTTCACTAAAGAAAGGATGGGGAACTGTAGCTGCAGGCCTGGCTCCCACCCAGACGCGTCTTCTTCATCAGAAGAAATTCCTAGACACAAACCACTTGGCTTTCCGCACTGCAAGTGCCAAGAGAAAACCAGGAACGCCTCCTCCCTGAAAATGTAAACTATGCCCATGGAGAGAAGTAGTTAAACGCAAAACACCATCCACAACAATAAACCCCGCCTCTGTGGTAATGTTTTTCATAAGTGAAAAACTGAAGAGAATTTTAAGGAACTAAGATGTTTTCTTTTGAAGAAATATTTTCTGAAGTTAAGCAATCCCATTTCTGTTTTCCTATTAAATTCAAATAAATTTCAAATTATTTTTCAAGTTGATGATGGGTTGATAAATTAATAGAGTTTGAGAACCACCATTAAATAGTAAAGCAAAAGAAAAGGGAAGGATGAAGAAGTGTTAAGAAATCTGCTTCTGGTGTGATTTGAGGACAGTTTGTGAGTTCCCTGGGAGTCCCCCAGGAATATCTCTTCAGAGAGTGAAACTCACTAATCGTTATAAATTCCGTTATGCTAAACAGTGCCAATTCCCAGTGTTTGCCTTTTGAAATATAAATATTGTACTGTGCTCCTGGCAGGATTAACACATTAAATCCCTCACACCTTGTTTGAATGATTGTCCTCAGCAATAAAAAACTGTCCCCAAACTCCACTGAACATTGTAATTACCATGGGAACTTAAAAAAAAAAAATACACAGACAAGCACACATTCACACTCTTCCAAACATGGAAGGTGAGCACATTAGATTCAGAGAGTCTGGGGGAAAATTACTCTTCTGCAACAAAATTCGTTAACTCCACTAAATTTCTTGAGCCTTGCTTAGCTTTTTTATGAAAATAGAAAAGTGGTTTTATCCACCTTGCAGAAATTTGGAGGATTAAAGGAGATAAGAGATCAGCAATGTTTGGTACCTAATAGTTGTTCAGTTAATAATAATGAGGTTCCTACTGATTTTATCTGGAACTGGGTCTGAAATCTTTAAAATAACTACTATTTATAATGTCTTCTATCTAACAAAATCCTAAAAATTCAGCCAAAATCCTCAAAATACACCAACAGCCCTCTTGCTAACCACTCCTTCAGTAACATTAAGTGCTAATCCTTACTCTTCTAGAAGTTGTAGCGGCTTGAAGTGGTAAGCCTCTTTGTTCTAAGGTGTCATGGTTACAGAAGGACTCAACCCCAGGCTCACAAGGCCTGCTCCTTTTTGAAGTGCATTCAGGAAAAGAAAACCACACCCAAGGAAGAGTGCTCCAACTTAGTCATGCCCTGGGGATAAACCAGCCAAAGCTGGGGCAAGGCTCAATGGGAACAAGAAACTCAGCAGCCAGTTGAGCAAAACATTAAAAAGCCACCTCCTCCCCACTCCAACTGTCAAACTTGGCCATCCAGGGTTTTTTGTTTTTGTTTTTTTCTGTTTTTGTCTTCTAGAAAAGATCATGGCCAAATCATAAGAGCTGAATAAAACATTTAGGAAGAGGGCTATTCAATATAAGGTATCCCAAAAAGTGAATTCAATTTTCTACATTAGTTCTTTGTCTTTCTGATTTTCCATTTATCTTCATGGGCGTTTCAAGGTTCTACAGCATGAAGGTTTGATTTTTTAGTATCAAATATCATTCTTTTAAATAGCTCTAATCTATACAGGGTTTCTTCTATTACTTCGTGTGTTGTATGTGAGCTACTAGCAGGTTTTTAATAGATTTGTCTACATTATTAGGATAACAGCTAATTTTTAAAATTTTTTTTAAAAATCCTCCTAAATGTATATAGTAATCAAGAGAGAAATAGATTAATATCATGCCTTTTTGTGTATTTTCCTCTTTATATTCTATAAATACAACAGTGACTCAAAATAATTTACCTTTTTTTTAAGTATTTTGTAAATGCTTTCCATAATCACAGCTCTTATATAACCTTAGTTATGTGGAGGGGGAAAAAAAAGATGTTCTTCACAGAAGAGATGTTTCAGTTGTGTGAAGGACAAGTCACATCATCGATGGGACAGGTGGGGAAGAGTATTCCTGAAGAAGGGGACTGTATTTATAAAGGAACCATGAAACCACCTGTCATGCTTGGGGAGCTGCCAGGAGTAAAAAGTGGGGTTGCGGGGGTGGGGCGGGTGATACATATGGGTAGCAGGGCTGTATGATAGGGAGCAGCATCTTCGCCACTGAAATGTGGGAAAGTGAGAAGAGGGAGCTAATTATTAGAGTCTAGACAGGTAACACATGGAGATAAATAGAAGAAGAGGAGGGGTTAAAAAGACCAAAGTCAAAGTTATAGTGTTTGTTCTTTTATGTTGTGTTTTTATCTCTGATAGCTTATCTGTCCTGACTTTAGGCATAATTATTACTTTTGGAATATTCTATAAAGTCTTGCTGATTGGTTTTTGTATTTGGTTTGTCCTTAATTCTCTTTGGTACACCCTTAAACCTTGAAGTATGTGCACTACATTCAGCAAACAAAAGTTTCAACCCATGTGACATCAGTTGACCTCAGTGTTTAACCAAGCACTTCCTTGGTTTCAGAGAGCTTGGTTTTGCTCCTATATCTATGATCAGTCACTATTTCTACATTTTCACTGTATTCATTTTTTTATAGTAAAACAGTAAGATGGTAAATAAAATTTACCATCTTAATCATTTTTAAATGTTCAGTTCAGTAGTGTTAATTATATTCATACTATTATACAACCAATCTCTAGGACTCTTTTCCTCTTGCAAATGACAGCTCCGAACCCATTAAACAACAACCCCCTGCTCCCTCCCCTCCAACTGTTGGCATCCAACATTCTGCTTTCTGTCTCTATGAATTTGACTATACTAAGTGCCTCATATAAGTGAAATAATATAGTATTTGTCTTCTTATGACTGGTTTATCAAGATTCATCCATGTTTAAGCATCTATCAAAATTTCTTTCCTTTTTAAGGTTGAAGAATATTCCATTGTGTATAAACATGCCACGTTTTATTTATTCCTTCATTCATCAGTGGATACAGGGTTCACTTCCCCCTTTTGGCTATTGCAAATAGTGCTGCTATAAACACAAATACACAAATATCTCTCTGAGTCTCTGTTTTCAGTTCTTTGAGATATGATCAGAAGTGCTAGATCATATAATATATCTCTTTTTAATTTTTTAAGGAACTGCCTCTGCTCTAATTTTCTGCTGTTGGAAATACAAGATGGTATAACCACTTTGGAAAACTGTGGCAGTTTCCTGAAAAGTTCACATGTACTTACCATATGATCCAGCCATTCTACTCCCAGGTAAGTGGTAATGAAAACATACATGCCTATGAATGTTTAGAACAGCTTTATTCATAAATCAAAAACTGAAAAAAAAAAACAAATGTCTCTCAATACTTGGATGAACAGACTGTGGTATATTCATATAATGGAATAATTATTCAGATTTATAAAGGAATAAAATATTGTTATATGTTACAACATGAATGAATCACAAAATAATTATGCTGAGTGAAAGAAACCAGATTTTTTAAAAAAGTACACATTATTCTGTTTATTAATACTAACAAGAGCAATCCAATTATGATAGAAAGCATATCAATGGTTGGTGCAGAGGCTCAAGGAAGGAGAAGGAAGGATTGCAATGAGGCATGAAGATAGTCATGTTTATTATCTTGATGTGGTGATGGTGTCAGGAGTGTCTACATAACATATGTCAGACCTTAAATTTTATACTTACAGTGCATGTAAGTCTACTTGCATATCCATTGTATCTCAATAAAGCTGCTAAAAAATTTTAGACTCAGTAAATAACAAATATAAAATAATTAAGCATTAAAATGTACTATAAGTGTACATTATTGAGTTGAAACATTTGGTTGAGTAGTATAAATTGAATGTCATTTAAAGTCTTCCTGTTTATAAAAAATCATAACAATAACAATCCCCTTTTATTGGAGTTGGAATGGAGATAGGCTACGAAGCAGAAATAATATCCAAATTACTATCTCCTCAGAAGGAGGACTAGGAGAAATTACATAACTTGCCTAAGGAAAGAAACAGGACTTGAAGCCAGACCCAACTATACTGCATACCAACTGACCCTTCCAGATTCACTTCACACCCTCTCCAGGCTGCCCATGCCTCAGAAGGCTAACAACCTAGAGGACCAAACCAATGAACTAGGTTGACCACTGGCTTCCCTTTGGGTCTGGCCAATGAGGAGCACAAACAGGATATGAGAAAGAGGGAGAAGAGGGAGCCTAGGGTGTGCCCTCTCACCACTTCCTCCTTGGAGTCCCTCTTGAAGGCTATCTTGTCCATCCAGTGATCCTCCATACAAAGCCATCTCCCTGAAGGTCCCCATTGCACTCCCTCCCTCACTGTTCAGGCCTGAAGTGCTCACTCGGGTGTTAATAGCCCTGGGGTGCTGTACTATCTCTTGTGATTTTCTTGTAACCTTCAGACAACGTTGTAAACAGCCCTTTTATTCAGCTTTCCTCCAGTTAGCTGAAGTGAGTATGCCAACTGTTACTTGTCAGGCCCTGACCTGCACCATTATAACAGAAGCTCACCTTTTCCACAGCAGTTTGATGGGGAGGAATTGTTTTGGATCAAAAGGGGCAATATTGGCTTTGGTGTCAGAATGGAAAAAATATAGGAAAAATGCAGAAAGCTAGTGGGAGGGAAGGGGGTTGGTGGAGTTATCCTGAAGGTGCATTTGCAGAGGAAGCAGTGTTTTTCCTTGGATTAAATGCTTATTTGATGGATGCTTGGTGGCTGCTTAGTGCCATGACTGACTAAAATTCTCTGACTGCAGATTAGTCCACCAATGAACTTCATTTGGTCTCACATCTGATTTTCCATAGTTATAAGCAAGGCCTTAGTGTCAACATTACAGCACTATTACACCATTTATAAAGGAAGTATACACTTAACTCCTGGATACTCATTTGCCATTGAACCTATGACAACTCGCCTTTCCCTTCTTATGTCACCTGAATCCATACACCACAAGGAAATTATGATATGTAACATAATGATGGATTATGAATGGCTGATAAAGTCTCTTCGTTCTCTTGAAATAGGTACTAAATCAACAAAATATTTTATTCAGCACCATTCAGTTCTTCTAGTGACTTTCCCTTTTCTACATTACTTCCATTCATGGAATAATCTCCAATGACAGCAGGAAACACTCAAGGCCTTTTTGGTACAAGGCAAAAACTGTTTTCACAATCATCGGAACCTGCAAGAAAGGCCCTGATACGACTTTTAGAAGCAGGAGAATTTCTATATCTTGTACTTAGAACTTTAATAACCAATATTTGCCTATGCCAAAAAAATATACACCAACAGGGCTGGGGCTGGGGCTCAGTGGTAGAACACTTGCCTGGCATGTGTGAGGCACTGGGTTCGATTCTTAGCACCACATGTAAATAAATGAATAAAATAAAAGTCCATCAACAACTAAAAAAAATACATATTTAAAACAAAAAATATATACATCAACAGCACACTCTCCTCCATCCTCACCACCCACCACGTGTTTCTGTGAGTAGAAATGTTCTATTCCTTCCCAGTACTCACCCCTTTCACACAGCTTGAGGAAATGCAGAGAGAGGGGCCCTGAGTTTTCCTCACACAGACCTTCCCTTCATGATCTGTTCTCCACCTTCTACCCTCAGGGAACTCTTTCAAACTGAATGTGCATCTGGAAATGTAGACTTATTCTTGTTGGTAAGATTTTTACCCCAAGGGAAAGTGCGGTCACTAACAATGATCTGGCACCCATATATTTTAAGCTCTCCCAAGGTTTCCAACTGTTCAGCATGTTTCTCACCATGAAGCCAAAGTTTCTTTTAGGTAGCTTGAGCTTAAGGAGAAGAAAGAAGATCAAATACCTTTTGTTCCCAATAGGCTAACAGCAACACCCTGGGTTGGCATTCAGAGGCACAGTCAAAAGCCACAACTGTGGTTCTTACACCTATGCCAGGAATTGAAAGGAAACACACACACACACACACACCCCTCCACTGTGAAGCAGCAGCTGCAGGAATGGTTGGCTCTAGAGATTTGGGATTCAGGTTGTTCCTTATTCATAGACTTATTTATCAGGGTTTTTTTCCCCCTAATATTTTCTTCATAGAGAGCACATTCTACATTTTTTCCATACTTAAAAGACAGAAAGTGTGTGTGTGTGTGTGTGTGTGTGTGTCCTACTCAAATCTATTGATCTCTGAGACAATATGATCTGGTCTATAATGTTTGTCTAGTGTCTTTCCTCTAAATTTTGTAGAAATGAGTCCATTGTTTCATTAGTTGGAAAATCTGGATCTGATCTTTGGAAGAAGGATTTGGAACATAATGACTGTGCCTTTTAATGAAAAGATTAACAATGCTTTGGAGCTGAATGGTTCTGTATTTGTTTAAAATGGGCCTTGCATTTTGCTCTTTTGAGGAGAATATACAATACCAAGTCTTGTCCCGGATTTATATACCATGGCAATCCCCTCACTTATGTTCTAAATAAAGGTGGTCTGACTACATGCTTGAAATGAGGAGTGACTCTAGTGTGCTATGACTCTGTTTATAAAAATGAAAGCGAGACGTTTTCTTGGATCTCTGCAAGAAACGACATCCCATGCCGATGCCCCTTTTGTAATCACAACACTAACCACTTCCAGCCCCTGGTATTGTGTTGCAGCATTTTGATGATGTTTAGTTTTACACTTATTAAAGAACCATGTCCCGCTTGATTATCCTTGTTCCTGCATTGCTGGCAGGGCGCAGATCATTCTAGTCTACCCAGGATTACACACACTTCCACTGATTTTACTGGCAGAGTGTCCGTGGTGATGCAGTTTGGCCAGGAGTCCTCCGCCGGTCCCTTTCCTAATTTGGTACTACTGTCAGCC
Source organism: Marmota marmota marmota (assembly GCF_001458135.2). NCBI lineage: Eukaryota > Metazoa > Chordata > Mammalia > Rodentia > Sciuridae > Marmota > Marmota marmota. Next base: position 3,947,218 of record NW_026000103.1, read on the forward strand.
TGTCCCTGGCAACACTAGGACACCCCACTCGCTCCCCTGGTTGCTCACCAGGGGAAGGGACATACATAACCCAGTCTTGTTGCTGAGAAAAGGAAGCACATTCATTTATGCTGCTGCTGCACACAGACAAAAAAGGCCAAGACAAACAGTGACACAGCATGCTGAACACTGCTGAAGCATCCAAGACATTCTTCCAGTCTGGGACTCCAGCCCCACAAGACCCAGATTTACAAGAGTGGCTTTCTCCCTCCCTCCCTTTCTCCTCCCTTCCCCTCGACTCCCAAATGTGCCCATTATGAATACGAGCACTTCACAAGGAAGATAGATTAAATCACGAGATTTAAAGAATGAATGGGACTTGAGCGCATCTAGTCCAGTGGTTTTCAAATCGCTCTGAAGAGCCCCCAAATGGACCATAGAGCTATTTCCAGTCCCCTTCCATCCTCCTAATCCCCAACTGGGAAAGGACAGAAAAGGGTGAGCTCCACATCTTTCCACCTCTTCCACTAAAGCAGTTTTGCTTCGATCTCTTCCATATATTAAAGTTCTTTAGAAGAGTTCTTCTATAAAAGAATTCTGTACTTAAAAAAAAAAAAAGTTCAGGAACCACAAGGGTGTGGTTCCAAGATGCCAGTCAGTTGGGATCCATGAATATCCAGCTTCACAGTTCATGGCTTTCCCACCACTTCCCTACTCCTCTGGAGAAACTGGATCAAATGTCACACTGTTCTGTTGCTGTAGCATAAGAAGCCATCCTCCCCCTGTATTTTATGACAACCCTTGCTTCACCAAGGGGCCCCCAATGGCGCATTTGTTCTCACCTATTTGGGGAGCATCAGGATATAGTGGCCAGTTTCCCACCTTCAGATATTTGCCCTGGATTACAAGAGGAGGTGCATTTAGAGCTAAATGAGCTGGCCAGTACTAACAGCCAAGGGTCTGTGAATGTGCTCTTAGATGCCTTGATCAACCACCAACACTCGGTGACAGAGGGCACCTCTTCTGGCTCCAACTTTCTCTAAGGCAGAGTCCAAAGGACAGGGTTCTTAGCCACTCCTCCCTGGAGGAGAGCGCCAGCTGGCTGGAATGCACTCCCTCTGTCCCTCTGCATCCCTGCTCTTCCTCCCAGGCTGGGGTTTCTAGGTTACCTACACAGTGGTACAGTTTTCAGTTACCCTTTCAGCCACACTCGGAAAAGAAAGAGCTTTCTTGGCTTGCTCATGAATATTCATAGAGTGCCCTGTTGCTGCCTCAAGTCCCCTCCCAGGTGCAAACACGAAACCTTTGAAAATGATTACAGCCATCATTTGCCTCAGAAGCAGCCCAGGTTTCTCCCACTGGGGGTCCAGGAGACTTCTGTTCAGCAGAAAGTGCTGGCCTGGCTAGATCAGGCTCCAGGGCACAGGGAAGAAAAAGAGTCCCTCCAGCTCCCTTCTGTGCCTGTGAGGGGATTCATTCCTGAGGAGAGTCCTGGAAACGAAATAATGTCATCAAAACTTAACTCTTACCCTCTTCCCAAGGGAACCAGGAAGAATAGTGGAACACAGAACTTTTTCTCCTTGTTCTGCTCTCTAGGGAAGGAAATCCCTGAAAGAAAAATAATAAAATAGAGGGGGCAGGCTGGTTTGAAAAGTGAATCCCAAACCCCAAAGCCAAACCCTCACCATCTGAAACCCAGAGGCACATGTTATTCCCAAGTGGTAGAAAAAAGGCTAGAGGCTGAGAGGGGCCAAGGGCAGGGTGAAGGAAGGGTGTGGCTTCAGACACCCCCTGAGAAAACCCTGCTGTCTCCCTGCAAAGTCAAGGGGCATTCAGAGATCATCTTTTGTTTGGGAGGGTACAACATATACACTGCCTGAATTATCTAAACAAGGAGTTAGGATGAAGACTTTGGGCTGGGGTTGTGGCTCAGCAATAGAGCGCTCACCTAGCATGTGCTAGGCCCTGGGTTCGATCCTCAGCACCACATAAACATAAATAAGTAAAATAAAGGTATTGTGTCCAACTACAAATAAAAAATATTAAAAAAAAAAGATGAAGACTTTGCTTTTGAGCTACTGGGGCACCTGGTTTTTGTTTGTTAGTAATGGGGATAGAACCTAGGGCCATGTTACCATGTAGGGGCTATGTCCTCAGTCCTTTATATTTTTATTTTTTAATTTTGAGACAGGATGTCACCAAGCAGGCAAGGGTTATGCTAAATTGTCCAGGCTGGCCTCTAATTTTCAATCCTCCTACTTCAGCCTCCCTAGTCACTGGGATTACAGGCTTGCACCATGGCGCCTGGCTGATCATTTATGAAATCATTTTCCTTCACATTTGAATGGAGCAGGGGTGATTAAAGCTGGACTCAGCTCCTCTCTCTTTGTCCTTGTACCTCTTGCTTTGGAATTTTCTCGCCTTTCTTCTTTGCCATAAATAACCTTCTTACCTTAATGCGCTGTGTTAAGAGCTGCCAAACTGGAGTTTAAGAGGTTTACTGCTCCCCTTACTTTCCATTTGGGGATCTTAAGATGATTCTTCAGATGAAAAGTTATTTTCTTTGTGCTTTCATTTGAACAAAGATGGAGTCTGAGGCTCTGTTAATGGCCCCACAAAGTGGTTGGGCGATGATTGGTTTCCTGGCATCCCCCGGGGAAGGGGGGTTCAGAAACTTGTCCTTAATTCTTCTTCAATCAAGTGACAGGTCAGGTGACAGGGCTGGGAGGCTGTGTTTCCAGCTGCTACCCTGCCATTCATGGCTTGCAGGCATCCATTCCTCCACTACCTGTCCTGCCACTATGAGTCATCACAGTATCACACTCTTAAAGAAAAGTGTATTTCCTAAAGACATGAAATTGATTACAGCGTTCTTGTCTGGTCATTCTTCTCTGAGGCGTTGTGCGTAGTTTCCATTCAAAATGCTCTTTTAGCCTGTCATACTGTCAAATGCTAGGCCCGGGTAAAGACATGTGTTTGCATTTGTGTGTCAGCTCCTGACATTCGTATTTATTTGTACATATGTATTTTGTTTGTTCAAATAAATGTTTCATCAGATGTGGAGTACAGTAGGGAGACAGAGGAGGAGCTGGTACAATTCAAGAGCAAGGAAAATAGTTCTCAATAAGACTTGGAATTCTGACTTCTGGTTAATTGTAAATATGATCTGGAGGAAGAAGTGGCACATCAGGGAACTGAGGTCTGTATTTATCTTTTAATGTTATTGTTGTATTATACAGTTTACTGCATAAATAATTGAAATGATAGTAATAACAATTTAGGGACCATTCAACTGTTGTGCATGCTGTATTTCACTGACATACACTTTTCTGAACTGTGCACAGATCCACAACAATTCCCTGTGTAATGAATGCACGGTGGTAAATTAAAAATGAAAGTTTTTTCAAATGGATACATTTTTTTCCCTTAACTCATCCCATTTAAAAAAATTCAGCATCATTTGTTCATTAAAATATCATCCAACAATCCTAAAAATGAACTTTCCCCCTTTCTATTTACATAGTATTTGTTTTTAAAACTGCAAATTTAATATAGTATTTACTAGGGGAAAAAAAAGAAACTCAGAAAATTTAATGATACTAATTAACCCTGAGTGGATATAAATATTTGTGCTTATCTGAATCCTTTGCAATATTTTCAAGGTATAATTGAAAAATATAAAACTAAGAATAGTAGGGTAATAATTTTCACAGGCATAAGGGAGAATAGTGGTCAATGCAAGATTAATATTTTCATAGTCTATGAGGAGAACTTTTCATTTCCGCAGGTCTTATTATTCTTGGTTTAATAAATGAGTCATTCTAATGAAATGAGTTCCTTGAGGGATGCACAATAACTCATTCATCTTTGTGCCTATAGTGTCTGCAGCTTAGTAGATGCTCAAGAAACATTTACTAAATGACTTCAGTGGATATGAGTTTGACCTTAAATGTTCCTGTCCTCCATCTCTTTCTTTGAAGGAAAATTGGAAGGGGAGAAAAGAGACTAGAAATAGTTAACATTTATGAAACTCTACCTTATTCCAGGCACTTGAGAAAGATTATAGCACTAAATATTCCTTCCAAATCTGAGATCACTATCCATTCCAGTTTTACACAAGGTAAAACTGATATTCAGAAAAGGGAAAAGATTTTTAAAATAACACATAATACTTGATATATTACTTGATCGAGTAGAAATTTGAAGCCATTTGTCTGATTCCAGAGTCTGTCGGGTTTTTCCAACTCAATCACTCATAAATACAAACTTTCTTGATCATGCACCATGTACCAGGCTCTGCTCTAGACACCAGAAATAACTGAATCAAACAGCCTCTGACCTTTCAAAGGTACCTTCTAGTGCGGATAGAGAGAGAGTAGGCAAATTCACAGTGCAACCTTGGTCTCCATCTAGTAAAAAAACTAAAGTCATTTGAGTATATCATTGAAATGGAATTAGTCTGTTTTCTAAAACTCAGAAATTGAGAGTTGTAAAAGTAATGTGGGTAAAGTGGGGTGAACTGAGGGACAAATAGCAGTAAATGATTTCAGAGAGGTAGAGAGAGTCAGATCCAAATCATGGAAGGCCTTGCAGGCCATTTTAAGCCCTTTGTTTGCCCTTAGTGTAAGATAGGAAGCAGAGAGATATTCCCCCAGCTGACACTGAATATATACATACATATATATATTCAATATATATATATATTGTATCAGGAATTGAATCCAGGGGTGCTTAACCACTGAACCACATCCCCAGCCCTTTTTAATATTTTATTTAGAGACAAGATCTCGCTAAGTTTCTTAGAGCCTTACTAAGTTTCTAAGGCTGGCTTTGAACTTGAGATCCTCCTATTTCAACTTCCCAAGCCCCTGGGATTACAGGTGAGCACCACTACACCTGGCCAGATTCATGTTATTTTTGAAGTTTCCTTGTGTGTCAAATGAGAATGACTTTGAGACCCCATTTTGAAAACAGTCCTCAGCTGTAGGAGGCATGAGGCTCCCACTTAGCAAGTATTCAACAAACACCAGGCATTGCTAGCAATTAACAAGTGTGGGAGGGGGAATGCGCAGCTCTGCAACCCAGTGCCGCTAACCAGGGCCACCAGGGTTCAACCTGAGCTCAGGAAACTGTGGGCCTAGGGGGCTGGCAAGACCAGTGGTGACAAAACCAGGCACATATCTTGGTGCTTTAGGCTGTGGGTGAGTTCAGGAGTAAGGAGATGAGGGGACAGAGAAAAAGGGAGAGGGTGTGAAAGACGAGATTTCTAAGGAAGAAGAAATGTCCTCTCAAGAACAAATGTGGGCTCTTTACACATTTAATGAGCTGAGGAAATGTACTCAAGTAAAATGTACTCAAGTCACACTGAAAGGGAGACAGTTTCACATTGGGAAGTTTTAGGTGACTAATTTAAGAGATGCCAGAAATGAAATACTGGAGGGAAAATTTGTAGGGTTATGGAGTCTCTTATAATTTTTTTTTCAATTGTAGTTGAACACAGAACCTTTACTTTACTTATTTATTTATTTTTACGTAGTGCTGAGAATCAAACCCAGGGCCTTGAACACGTTATCGAGCACTCTACCATTGAGCCACAACCCCAGCCCAAGTCTCTTACAAATTTAACTGTGGTTTAAGGCCACTTTTGTGTGGATGATCCACTCTGGTCTCATAATGAGGGAAGTTTTATTAAAAGCTACAGGATTATTTTTGGTGAAATACTGGCTTCCTTATTTACCCTGTGTAATTTCTTTTTCAATAACAAGATAATCTTCACCCATGATTGAAAACATCTGTTGATAGCTTTAGTTCTAAATTTTATTTTGATTCTGTGTTGTGGTTTGTTAGATTTTAAAAGTTCCCAAATATGGTCTGGGCACGTTGTGGCTCAATGGTAGAGCGCCTGCCTAGCATGTGCACCATATAAAAATAAAATAAAATAAAGGTATTGTGTCCAACTACAACTAAAAAATATATTTTAAAAAGTTCCCAAATATATATACATACAATCATACCCAAAGATTCAAAAATTATACAAGGAAATAACTGTCAAATGTGAATGTCTCCTCAATCCTGCAAGCCCTGATATTTCTCTCTCCAGGGCTCACTACTAGGTACTGCTATCAATAGCTTTTGTGTGTCCTAAGAGGAAATGCTCTATATAAATACAAACATACATATATCATTTAAAAAGTTTTACCCAAGCAGTCGGGAAAAAATTGACAATCTCTTCCCTAACTGATATGTGGGAGGTTATATTGGGATAATAGGAATCAAGAATAGGCTTCTTAAAACTAAAATTGAGAAGAAAATACAGTTTAGAGTGAGAAAATATTTTTGTCAGAACTTAGTTATAAAAAAAAAGAAAAAAATCTAAAAATCTTGAAAATAAATTTCTCATTTGAAACAATATTTAGAATTGCCACCATGTGTTATTTCTTAGAAGGAAGATAATAATCAAGTGTAGCTGGGGTCAGGAATTAGATCTTCCCCCCTCCAAATTCCACATTGTATGATAACTCAATGTAGTTTCTTTCTACTTACATTTAATTTCACAGCATTTCCTTTTTTTATTTTTTTGATTCATTGGTTTATGTGGTGCCTAGGGATGGAACCCGGAGCCTCATGGATGCTAGGCAAGCACTCTACTGCTGATACATCATAGCCCTTAAAATAGTATCTTAAGGAGGGTTTTTTATGCAAAACTATTTTTGTGTTTTGTCATCTTTACTCAGCATGTCAGTTAAAAATTCTTTACAAATTATTTTCTTTTGGGTGTGTCTATTTTCTCATCATTGTTATTGTTTTTGTTTTCTTTCAATGTTGATTCATCTAAGACTATCAGACAATTGTTATGTATAATGAATTGAGCTGTTCCCATCTGGATAGTGGTATATCACAAGGAGAGATATTAGAATTAGAATGGGCAATTATTTTGTGCATATTTTCAGGTTATGATGGCTTTTACTTTACAATTTTGTAACTATAAGAATCTAAATGACAGATATAAACATAATGAATGATTAAAAAAAAAATTCCCCCACCTGGTGTATGGCACACACCTGTAATCCCAGCTGGGCAGGGAGATCACAAGTTCAAGGATAGCATTGGCAATTTACCAAGACCCTGTCTCAAAATAAAAAATAAAAAAGGCTGTGGATGTAGCTCGGTGGCAGAGTGCCCCTGGGTCCAATCCCCAGTACTGAGGAGGGGAGAGACTTTCTAATATAGGAATGTACCATCATTTATGCAACCAATGCCTTCAGTGCCTTATTGATTGCAAAGGTGTTTACACTTTTTCAAAGTACAATGCTAAAATGAGCACTCATACACTATATGTACACTGGCAAGCAAAATAGAATTTTTACTAGTGGAGTTGCCAAGTCAAAGGATACAGTGCATTTTACATTTTCATAGAACTTACCAAGATGTCCTTTAAAACAGCTTCACCAATCTATCTTCCCACCAACAATGTCTGAAAGTGCCTTTTGACCACACCCTTGTTCACACTGAATATTATCTCAACTTTCTAGTTTTTGCCAATCTAATAGTTGAAAAAAGAAATCTCATTGTTTTGATCACCATTTCTTGAATTATAAATGATGTTAGTCCTGTTCCATTCTTTTCTCCTCCATCATTTACATTAATCTTTTTGTAAACTTCCTATTCATACTCTTAATCTACTTTGGTAATTAAATGACTCATTTTCTTCATACAGAGTGAAACCAGGGGTGCTTAACCCCTGAACTACCACCCCAGACTTACTTAAGTACTTATTTATGAAAACATTCCCTCTAAAAACTGGATCAAGACAGGGATGTCCTCTTTCACCACTTCTGTTTATTTATTTTGAGATAGGATCTCACTAAGTCACTGAGGGTCTCTCTTAGTTGCTGAGGCTGGTTTTGAACTTGTGATCCTCCTACCTCAGGCTCCCAAGTTGCTGGATTACAGCTATGTGACACCATGCCTGGCTCTTCATATTAATTTGTAAGATCTTTTGCATATTATTAAATAGTTCCCCAGGACTCCCATCAATGGAGAGGCTGAGAGGAGGATCACAAGTTTGAGGCCAGCCTCAGCAAGTTGGTGAGACTGTCAGCAACTTAGCAAGATCCTGTCCCAAAATAAAACAAATAAATAAATAAGGCTGGGGGTGTAGCTGAGTAGTAAAGCACCCGGGTTCCACCTCCAGTACAAAAAAAAAAAATTGCTCTATGGGATACATTTCTTTTTTCCGCATTTTATCATCTGCCTATGATTCTGTTGGGTGATGTTGTATAAACATTAAACTTTTTCTTCTTCTTCTTTTTTTAATGCTCTTCTAGGGATCAAACCAAGGCCCATGTGCATGATAGGCGAACACCCTACCACTGAGCTGCATCCCTAGGCCAACATTAAAATTTTATGTTGTCAATTTTTGTGGGCCCTTATGTATGCTTTCTGAATTTTGTGTTATATTTAAGTAAGGCCCTTTTTTTGATTCCACTATACTTTCTTCTAGAACATTTTTATTTTTTGAAGCCCTGTAAATGGGCTTACAATATGAGATCTTGAAAAATAATAGTTTTTCAGATTACTTGCAAATTTGATCATAACTTAAAACTAGTCTGTGTCATCCCTACGTCCCTATATTCAAAGATAAGGGTAATACATGGTATAAACACCATTGATGCACCTTTCTCTATTAACGTGGAGAACATATGTGCCCACTAAACTTGTCTGATTACAAATTATGGCTGAAGGAATGTGGGAAGGGTTTTGTATATACAAGTCACCAGATGTTTTATAATGATTCTGTTAATATGAGCCTCAGGATTAGACTAGAACCAGTGTTCCAGGTCAAGACTGAGGTTCATTGACCAAGCTACGCCGGGAAGTTTGTGCAGCGCCTGCTGGCACAATACATAAATATCCAGATTTATTACTCTCTGTCTTCAGCACTGAATTTGCCCATAGATTTATGAAAGAGAAAACATGAAATTGAGATTTGTAAATATTTGAAGTTTACTTCTGAGATCTAAAAAGGCAGTAAGAAGGCTAGTAATAAATCCAAAATAGAGGTTGGGGAATGCAGAGAGTTTGCAATTATAGGAATATAACTTAAGGAAGGAATCACAAACAATAAAATTTAATAATATCACCCTTGCTTCATAAAACACTGAGCTCCAACTGACATAAATTATTAGCCTAAGGAAAAAATGGAGGTAAGTGAATATAGATTGTCACAAAGGAAATTGTTGGTAGATTTGGCAACTAGAGTTAGAATTTCTAATTCTTCTGACAGGATGATTCTCCTTGCAAGCTAGTAAAGGCCAAAAGCCTTAGAGAATTTTTACCAACATGCATAATGTTCACTAACCCTTTCTCTATCTATAACTAATGACATCTTGGAAACCCCTAAAAGTAATAATTTTGGCAGTTTGATCAGTTTTTCATTTTTCGTTAGTCAGGAATCTAGTTCCTTCAAGAATCAATTTTAAGTAGCTTTTATGTTGTGAGTCTGTCAGTTTGCAAGGCTAATATTAGACTTTATTTCAGAAAAGCAGTTGGACTAGTGATGAGACCATGGGCCTCAGGGTCAGACAGTTAATTTGCAAATTCCAATTTGTGAGTTAGCATCTTGTAACCTTGGTAAATAATTTCTTTATGACTCAATTTCCTCATCTTTAAAATGGGACTATTAATAACATCTAGTGGCTGATCCCATCTCATACCAAATCCCACTACTGTCTTCTTTACTAACCAGCCCGAGCCCTTCCTAGCTGGTTCCAGGCCTTCCTAAGATTTACAAAAATGCAACCTAATAGACAGATCAATTGCAAAGCACTACTCTTTCCTTTGGATCAACATACCAGGACACACATTATGATGTGTGCGCTGAAGTATGGGGACTGAATTCCAGCCTCTGCTGAGCACCTTCATGCAGCAAGACCCTTAGCGGGTTGTGTTAGTTCCTGAGCAGAGATTCCTTTATTCTTCAAAAAAGGGGGTCCCCGTGTCTGGCCTAAGGATACACATGACTAAGGTGAAATAAGATGAGATGAATGGGAACGTCAGCCGGGGAGTTTCCTTCATAAGGAATAGGATAGGGATAAAAGTGCCATTATGATTCCCACATTTGAATGCAATCAGGCTTGGCAAGATGCTCTAGGTCCTTGGGGTTATTATGCAACCATCAATGGAATACCAAAAGATGACCTAGAGCCATTACACCGCTTTGTCACTGACCAATGTCAGAACTCTCCAGCTTCCGGACTTTCATGAGGAAATCCACTATTTATTTAAGGCATGGTAAGTTGGGTTTTGACAAAGGATCAAAGGATTGTTGCAGAATCAACCTTCTTTGTCAGGAGTACAGTAAGGATTAATGACTGCCATGATGATGGTGGTAATAAAGTAATAATCATGATCACATTGAACTTGAGATTGAGATAAAACACCCTAATTTGAGTTTCTAGGTTTGTGTCTTGGGCAAATTACCTACCTAATTTATAAAAAGAAGAGCTAATAATAATAAAGAGTTAATAGTAATAATACTTATCTCATAGGATAATTATAAACATCCAAAGGGATGGTATATGACAAGCATTTTTTAAACTGTGAAATGTGATACAACATTTAGTTGTCATTGTTGTAGTCTCTTAGCTGTCAATTCCTAAGACAGGATAAAAATTGCCCTCAAATTAGAGATAAAAGCAATAATAAATGACTGAGTCTGATTTTAGACAAGGATATTAAGTAATAAGAATAAAAAATAATGTTCAATCTGTTTTAGCCATAAACTGATCTCATCTTTATACCTGGGAACCTAGAAGAGGCAATAAAATTACCTTATCTAGAGTAGAAAAGATGAGTTATACCCCACCCCCAAAATCTCAATGCACTATTAAAGAAGCCTTCGCAATGAGAATGAAACGTTTTAAACTGGAAGCTAACCCAACAGAGAAAAGATCATAAACATGGAAGCCAGGTAATTCAGAGGGAGTGAGATATTTCATAGGCTGTTCAGCCTCAGAAAGGATCCAGAAAAGGAGGTAAATTATTGTTTACATTTCCTTTTCAGTATTCTCTGGCTCCACCTCTGATGGGCACTTCCAAAAATGGAGACAAGTTTTATGTCCCAAGCAAAAAGGGCTAAGAGTTGCTTAGGCCTCAGTCAATAAGCGGTGTTATTTAGTGGGTCTGCTGATTCTTGACAGCATTCCCCCAACTTGCCAGGGTTTGAGCCCAGGGGCACTTAATCACTGAGCCACATCCCACCCTTTTTTATTATTTTGAGACAGAGCCTCACTAAGTTGCTTAGGGTCTCACTAAGTTGCTGACTGGTTTTAAACTTGCTATCCTCCTGCCTCAGCTTCCCAAATTGCTGGGATTACAGATGTGTACCACCAATGCCTGGCTTGACAGCATTCTCCGCACTCCCCCACCCCCTGCCATTTTCCTCTGTTTATTTCAAGAGAACAAAGAATTAACCCCCAAATTCTGTATAAAAACATAGCATTAGAGTTGTGGTAACCCTCATGCCAGACCCCTTCCCATGCCTGAGCTCAGGGTCCCCCTCATTTGTCAAAAACTAGGAAAAGTCCAAAACCCTCAATTCTGGAAGGAAAATTATTATGAAAAATCAGGAAGAACTTCCTGGGCCTCTCTTCCTCCCTGTCCCCAACCCAGGAACTTGGGTGGAATCGCTGTGGTCCTGGCCATGGTGAGAGGTGGGGCAGGCAGTGTGGGCAGGTTTCTGTTTGGCAACCAGTGGGGCTGTGGGTAAAGCTGGATAGGAGCTGAGGGGCTCCAGGAGGAGGGGAAGAGACCTCTGGCCCGGCCTTGGCCCACAGGACACTCAAAAACAGTTTATAAAAATCGGGGCCAGAGAGTAGAAGAGAAAGGACTCATCAGAATCAAAAGCTAAATAGAGAGAAGATTTTTTTTTCCTTCTCTAAAAAGCAAAAAAACTACAAAGAGCCCAGATCCTGAGCTCCCCAAGACTTGAGTCCTCCACTGCCTTCCCTCATAACCTGGCAGGAGTGAGTATGGGGAGTGGGGAAAGGTAGATTCCTTAAGAAGCCACCACTGACAGGAAGGCTCTTGTCTTCTGTCCCCTTCCTCTGACTCCTGCCGCTACTCTTCCCCATTAGGACTTTGGTGATATAGAGGTAGAAGAAATCACAATTGAGAACTGTCTGGACCAGGCCGGCCACGAGGGCCATGAGATCCAAAAAGCCCTCCAAGTGGTAGCACTAGATCCAGTTGAAGAGATAGAAGGTGCACTAGATGCCCAGAGCCAACAGGGAGTGATGGTCTCCGCCTGGCCACTCTTGCTCACCACTAACAGCTGCGACAAGAGGGCCACAGGTAGATGGAAAAGGTCCAGAGGATCTCCAGAGGGGTGAAGTCATGATTTGACCAGGAATGCCAGGACAGCCATGGGAACAAGGAACTCCACCCAGAACGTATGTTGGTTCCCATCATAAGTGGCTTTGAACTTGCTGTAAATCATCCAGACCGTGGAGAAAGAGCTGGCTATGGAGACCACCTTCATGCACGTGTTGTAAACTGACATGTAGTTGGTGAAGAGGTCCAGGAACTGTGCAGTGAACACCACAGCAAACAGGACCTGGCTCTTCCCTGAAATCCCGGGTGCACAAACAGGACTTCCAGATTTTAAGAAGTAGCAAGATGATGTCTAGCAGGTGAGAAAGGTCTCCCAGGAATCAAAAGAGATTCATGGCCTTGGGGGAGAGGCAGCCTCTGGCAGGGATGAGATGGAGGGAGGCAGGCTCAGGGTAGGCTGCCCCTTGGGGGTGCTGTTCAGTGGGGGTGATGGGCAGAAGGGCAGGAGAGGCAACCCCTGGTGGATTCCACTCCAGGGAGGGAACTCAATGAGAGGGAGCCAAGGCTGGAGCTGGTGGCTGAGCTAGGCTTGACAACATTCTTAAATGTAAATATACAAACACCACAAAATACAATTGAGACGTGTAATTATTATATATCTGGTATTTTGTATCTGGTATTATTTATCTGGTATTTCGCCTCTTGAAACTCCACACGAAGGCATTAATAAATTTGTTAGCCAAGAATGATTAGGAAAATGTCTTCATCTCTGGTTTGGTATGAATTTTTGTCTTGTCATCCTGGTTCCAAGTAATTCAGTAAGTTTGTGTCTCAAAATGCTTCAAATCCCACATGGATTTGGTTATTTCCTTGTAACACAGTAGAACTGTGAATTACTGTGAAATATCTAACTAACATTACTAAATGTTCATATTTTGAAAGATAAACTTCATAAATTGAGAAGTTTGGTTTTAATTCTGTTCTGGTTTGCATAGTTGGGGGCTTATGTAAATCCAAGGGGTGAAATCATGTAAATTACAGATCATGTGACAGAGAACACACATCTCAGAATTTCCTGAAAACTTGACTAATCTTGACTGGATAAAAATTTATTTATGACCAGCTTTTTGTGATTAAAAAAAAAAAAACAACCTCTGGGTAAGAATTATATCAGATAATCTTTGCCCATTAATCAGAAAGTTATTTTATCATTAATTCCTGAGCTATATTTCTATCCCCACTTTTTAATCATTTCATGCCTATTTCAATGTAGGCATTATAAATAGACAGATTCAAGTGCTATTAACAAGTTAAATATTTAATTCTAAGGAGACAATCTACTTGGTCATCTAACTGTTAGTATCCATGTGAGCTAAAGATATCTCAATTTGCAGTGTCTGAAATGAGAGATTCATGCTTCTCTTTAAAGCAGCAGTCCAGAGAGAGACGGCAGCCCTGTACTAGGAGGTAGCTGTGAAGTCCTCAACCTGTGACTGACTCCCTCTAATGGGTCCAAAGTAGTTGCCACAGTTCTCCGCAGCTCACAGCCAGGGGGATGACCTAGTTATTTTAAAAGCAAGACACATATGTAGCTCCTTTTACTTCTCCAAGTGTCCCATTGGCTAGAATGTAGTCTCACCCAGGTAGAAAGGAGCTAAGTAAATGTGGAGCTGGGAACTCAGCAGTGTGACTATTTAAAATTCTATTATTGTAGAAGGAAGAATGTATACTGAAAAGTAACAGAAGTCTGGTACATTAGGTATACTACAATGGAGCTTTAACTTACATATACATTATCTGGAGACCTTGCAGCAATGCAGATTCTGGTTCAGTAGGTCTTGTGTTGGGCTGAGATACTGCATTTATAACAAGCTTCCAGATGATGCTAATGCTGCTGGTCTGTGGACCACATTATGAATAGCAAGAAACTAGAAGACCCCCTTGATTACAAGAAACATTTATTTAGACCACCTTAATGAACCTTTTTCTATTCAGGAAGCTGTGAATAATTAAAACAAATTCTCAACTCCATCTTAACCATTGATTTTCTACTTATTTTTGTACAAATACTCCACTCTTTTTTCATACTGAACCAGAAAATCCTCTACATATTCTCCAGTTCAAAATGTAACAGAAATATTGTTCCTTCAGTTAGACAGGGGACCTCTCCCACCAAGTTCTATGAGTTTATGAGTCGTCCACCAGGTTGTAAATGAGATAAGCTTTGATCCAATTGGTAATCACATAGCATGAGCAACCTGACCTGGCTTCCATAAGCAAGAAGCATTGGGGTTGTGGCTCAGTGGTGGAGAGCTTGTCTAGCATGCGTGAGGCACTAGGTTCCATCCTCAGCACCACATACAAATAAATAAATAAAAATAAAAAAGGTATTGTATCCATCTACAACAAAAAGTATTTTTTTAAAAAAAGAAGAAGCAGTGGGAATGAAAGCTTAAGTCACAGGGAAAGCTGTACAGAAAACCACATATGGTGCCTCTGCATCTGATGGCAAAGCATAGTAACTTAATGCTTTTTGGATAAGGAACAGAAACAGCAAGGAGTAAATGTGCATGATATGATACACACAATTAATGCAATCACTGAATTCAACTGTTTTCCACTTATAGAACTATGATATACATATTGTTTATGCTGAAAAGCATAGGAAATAGTACAGAAATAAATTCATGCATAGATAGTCAAATTATCTTTGACAAGGGTGCCAACAATACACAATGGGGAAAGGATAGTTTCTTCCACAAAATTGGGGGAAAGTGGATACCCACATGTACAACAATGCAATTGGACCCTGAGCATGTTCCGTACACAAAAATGAACTCAAAATGGATTAAAGTCTTAAACAGAAGACCTGAAATTGAAATTCCTAGAAGAAGATGAGGGGGGGGGAAGCCTCATGGCATTGGTCTTGGCAATGATTTCATGGATATGACACAAAAGAATGGGATAAAATATTTGCAAACCATATACCTGATGTGGAGTAAAGATTTTAAAATTTATCAGCACATAAAGTTCAATAACAACAACAAAACCCCCAAAACTAACAACCTGATTAGAAAATGGACTAAAGACTTGAAGAAACATTTCTCAACTGAACAACAGGTATATGAAAAAATGTTCATCATTACTAATAATCACAGAAATGTAAATCAAAACTACAATGAAATATCACCTCACTTATTAAGATTGTTAGTATTAAATTTTTTTTTTTTTTTGGCAAGGATGTAGAGAAATTAAACTCTTGCACACTGCTGGTGTGCAGGAAGCCACCCATGAAATATATGTGGACCTTTTCAGCATTGAAGCCACTGAGGGGGAAGATCTGGTATTTGGGAACTTAGAACAGCAATCCCACTGTCAAGATGGCCCCATATGCGTGAACTCCCAGTCAGCTCTGCCCAGGAAGGTCCCATACAACACCAGAGATGAACTGAGCAGCCTACCTGCCCCCACCTCTATCCTGTTTGTGTGAAGACCTTTCCATCGAATCCCTTTGATCTATTCCGATATAAATAAACCAGGCCCAGGCTCCTTTCTTTGTTAGAAGTTGTATCCTTTTGGTCAGCTTGGCCCATCACTGCCCAGGCTCTGAAACTATTTCTGTGTCCTGTGGCTATTTCGTAGTACTATTTTCTCTTTTATTTCTCAGCCAGCCCATCCCTCTGGAGGGGAACACTTTCCCTCACTCACAGAGGACATGAGAGAGACCAGTGGGAATACAAAATGGTGCAGCCACTACAGGAAATACAGAGGCTCCTCAAAAATTAAAAATAAAACTACCATAAGATCCCACAATCCCACTACTGCATATGTATCCAAGAAACTGAAATCAGGATTTTGAAGAGATAATAGCCCTTTCATGTTCATTGCAGTACTATTCACAATAGCAAGATATGGAAACAAGTTCAACATCGTCAACATAAGGATGGATAAGGAAAGGGTAGCGTGTATGTACAATAGAATACCATTCAGCCTTACCAAAGAAGGAAATTCTGTAATGTGTGAAAACATGGGTGGACCTCGGGAACAAGCGAAATAAGCCATATAGGAAAAAACAAGTACTGTATGACTTCATTTATTTGAGATATCAAATAGTCAAATTCAGAAAACCAAAGTCTAGAATTATCACCGGGGACTGAGGACATGGTATAATATTTAGTAATATGAATTAGCTCTAGAGATTGGCTATACAACATGATACCGATGGTCAATAATATTGTATTACACACTTAAAATTTAAGAGGATAGAACTCCTATTTAGTGTTCTTAAGATGATAAAATTAATTAACTAAAATTTTAAAGTGCCAGATATAGTGGCATATACCTGTAATCCCAGCAACTCCAGACGCTGAGGCAGGAGGATCAAAAGTTGAAAGCCAGACTCAGTAACTTAGCGAGAACCTGTCTCCAAATTAAAAAATAAAAAGGGTGGGGATGTAGCTCAGGGGTAGAGCACCCTTGGATTTAAACCCCAATACCTCAGGGGTGGGAGTGGGGAATTATAAAGAAAGAAACTCATAATTTTAGTTATAGTTAACTCACTTTTTTTCAAATTAACTATAAAATGCAGGTAAGATAAGGAGTACCAGGCTGTTTTTATACATGAGTAATTCATATAGAAAAGCACCATTCATAGAACTAACCATGCTTTGTTCTTCAACTGCAATGTGCTCTTCCACTTTAACACCACTGTGGGACAAGCTTTAAACCTACCCACAGCCCACTTAAATTTGCGCAGTGTGATTCTTTCCTGATTCTCAGAGCATTCAGGCTCCACTCACACTCGTCCTGGCTTCTGGAGAACTCCCATCTCCGTGGAAGTTCTCCTTTTTATTTCTTTGGGTTCTGTCTGTCTTTCCTGTGCTCTCTGAGAAGGAAGTATATACCAGCATTTTCAGATGCAGCTGTTTTTAATTAACCCCTTCAGCTGTGCTCCAGATGAATGATTCAATGTGACTAGGCGAACCGATGATTTCTAAGGATTCATACATATACAACATACCAACATGTTTAACAAAGTTAACCATCATATACCAGCAGTGCAAGATGAAACCGATGCCTCCATTGTGCTCATAAAATCCAATTCCGGTGACACCAAGTCAGAATTACTTTGACAAGCTGAGGCCTCACACTGGGAAATTATGGTTCTGACGGATGTTTTTCCTCTTTTGGATGGGTGTCAGGTAAGGACTGAGCAAGACATGAAACCGTCCCTTAGGACTACTGTGGGGCATGTGGAAAGGGCATCTCTTACATGTGGTTGTGCTACAAAACTGAAAGACACAAAATGTTGGGTGGAGGATGGGCAACTAAACCCAGGACATCTATCAGAAGGCCAAGTTGAACACGCGAGTCAAGCTATGGAAGTCAGAGCTGGGGGCCAGGAAGCAAAGAATGCCAAAGAACTTAAGAGTCGAAATGAACCAGAAGCAGCCGGAAGAAAGTCCATGGATAAAGACAGAACTTGTCTGCACTTCCTCCTCTACCCCAGCTATTTTTAAAGTTTCTTTTGTTAACTTGGAAAGCTATGAAGGATTGATGGAAAGGGCATAGGAGAATGGGGAGGATCAAAATCGGTCTCTCTGAAGCCAAAAGGCAATGTAATACCAGGTCAGGCCGAGGTGTTACTTTATTTGCACAGATGGGTCTGTTTCCATTGGTCCTAGGTTCACCTGGCCCAGGTCTATGAATTGTCCTTTGTTTATTCTGAGATTATTGAGTAGATGTGAATAGTGCAAATATGAAGTAGATAAACTGTCTGACCTCAGAGACCTTATCCTCTTGTTGGGTTTAGAAAGAAGTCTTTATAATATAAGGCAAAACATCCATTTCAAACACTGAGTAGGGCAGTTGAGAACCACAGATGAGTAAGCCAAGGACCCTGCCCTCCAGAAATGGAGGAGTAGTCAAAAAGAGACCACATGAACCAAAACAAGAGATCACAAGACAACACTGCTGTGAAAGCAGTTTCACAAAGTGTAAGGGGCAGAGAGGAGAGAAGTCAGTTCTTCCACGATCTATGGCAGAGGATGGGTAGGAAGGTGGTCAGGAAATCTTCAAAAGAAGGTTAACATGAAAACTATATTGAAGGATGAATAGGGAATTGTCACTCTGACAGCAATAAGAAAAGCATTCACAGAGTCACACTGCAATGTGAGGGCAGGGGTGTAGAGTCCTGTTAAGCTTGAGGGTGAGACAGCAGGGATGAATGAATGTATAGGTAAGACACGAGAAGGAGGCGGGAACTCCACTGCAGGACTGCTAATTGGGTAGGATTCTTGGCCAAAACCAATTTGTATCAATCCCTACAACCAACTCAGTTTTCCTTTGGATCTCTAAGAAATACATACATATTATATTAAACACCCCTTTTAGCTGAAAACAGTGGAGCACACTTGTAATCCCAGCAGCTCAGGAGACTGAGGCAGGAGGACTAAAATTCAAAGCCAGCCTCAGAAACTTAGCAAGGCCTTAGGTAACTTAGCGAGATCCTGTCTCAAAATTAAAAAATAAAAAGGATTGGGAATGGGGTTCAGTGGTTAAATGCCTCTGGGTTCACCCCTGAGGCAAACAAACCAAAACACAATAAAAAAATTTAAAAAGAAAACATTTTATGCAAGATTCTATTATAGCATGGGTGAGGCCAATAGCCCACAGGACAGCTAGGACTGCTAAGGGCAGCTCTGGGTTTAGTTTCCTTCTATTTAGTATCATGATGAGAAGAGGACATGTGCTTTTCCTGAGAGGCCAGCAAAAGTACCAGATGGGAATCTAATTTCCCTCCTTGGATAAATGCCCATCACTAAACCAATGGCTCTATCCAGGAAGATCTGGGTGCTCTGACACTTAGGCCTAGTTATGGGCATGGAGTTGCCAAAACCCTGTGGAGGGGCAGGATCGGTTTTGAACACTCTTACTTGCTGCCATTCAACTTGAGGCATCTTGGAGCACAGCCTTGATTGAGTATTTTAGGCCTGGTTGATGAAAGAGGGTCACCTTCTTCAGGGAAAAGCAATTTAAGGGCCTTGGGACCTGATAAAAAGATCTTTGGAGAAACAGGTAAAAGAAAGGGGCTGGCCCCAAGGGACTCCACTGATTTTACAGACTTGTTTTGAGCTTCCTGGCTTTGTCTCTCCAAGAGGAGACCTCCTGTGTGAATAGCAAAATGCTTTATGGATAACGTGCACACAGAAAATACAGTTAATCCTCCATAGGATTTTGCAAAGCTTGCCCATTTCTTAACCAGGTTCCAATCAAAATGTAAGTCACAGAATATCATTCTTCACTGGAGTCACCTTTAAATAAAGGAGTATAGATCTTTACAAATATGTACAGTGATACAAAGCAGACCTTTAGATTTGCTTTGAAAATACAGGACAGCATATGTGTCAAGCCAGGTGTGCTTTGTCAGCAGTCATAAAACTGGAAGCAGAGAAGTGCTTTAGTCCAACTTGCTTATATTTTCAGATGAGGGACGGCATGATTTGACAAAGGCCACACAGACATGCAGTGGCCGAGCTACCACTAAAATTTGCATCTTTCTCCTATCCCTGGTTGTATTTCATTACATCATTCTCCATCAGTTAAAGACTTCTCCTAGAAGGAAATTGTTCAACTACAAGATCATTCTAACATGGACTTACATTTGTTCAAGTTGCCATATAGTGAAGGTTGGGGGTGGTTAAACTAGGGTTAATCGTGGATGCCTCTGATCACTGCTCAGAGCACTTGAGAAAAAAAATCAATCCAGATTAGTTTAGCTGATTAAACTGAACCTGTGCTTGATTTCATTGTTGTTGTTGTTGTTTGCTATTTCATGGTATTTGTTTCATTCATCCCAGATCCCTAAAACTCAGCCGGTTTTTGTAAATGATCCTGTAGGTCAAGGACCACTAGGATTGAATGCCGGTAGATGGAGAAACTGTCACTGCCATTGATAATCAAGAGGCCCTGTCGAAAGAACTAAATGTCTAACTAGGAAACTGTCACAGCAGTAAAAAGAAGGCAGGGAGAAATCCCACTAGGGGATGCAGATCAAATAAAACAGAAGAGTATTTTATTCAGGCCTATTAAAATAGACAATTAAAAACAATACAGTTGTCCCTGCAGGGAAACCACCGAGCAGCTCCTCACTTACATATGCAGAACACGGTGCGCTTATGTGGCACCTTTCAGACAGGCCCTTCTGAGGCTCTTGCAGCACGCTTTCAGCATCACTAACTACATTAGGCTAAGTCAAAGTCAGGCAGGAATGAGGGGACTATGTTATCTGATGCCTGGGCCAACAAGAAAGTTTCAAATTTGAGGAATGAGTTAAAGTGTCCAAACAATTATTTTTGCAGTCTTAATATGATTAAGAGAATTCCTAGGAGAATAGTCCTCTAACAGCTATTGCTCTAAAAAGTACAGTAAGACTCATGGTATTGAAAGACAGAGCCAGCTGAAGGGGGCTACCATTGAGCTCTCAGTGTTTGGGAGGGAAAGGCATTATTCACCACCACTATGCTAGTCATTCAACAAATGCTCCTTGGATATCTACCGTGTGCCCGATTCATCCTAGGCTCAGGATACAGCAAGGCATGATAGAGAAATCAGTCCTCTTGTCAAGCCTATTTTCTAGTGGGGAATGTCTAAACTCCCTTTATTTGTTTCGTTGCTTTCCTTGCCAGGAGAACTCTTGTACTTGAGCAAAAGGAGACTCTGTGTTGGGTCCTATATTTCCCAAACACACATACAAATAAACATATTCCAGGGCACAGGGGTGTGTCTAGGGATATAGCATAAGGGTAAAGTGCTTGCACGAGGCTCTGGGTTCAATCCCTAGAACCACCCCCCCACACACACACACACACACACCCGACACACACACACACACACTAACAACAACAAAATGAACTCAGGGTGATTTTGTTACTGAGAATCTGGCTTCCAGCACTGACCCTGTCTGACTTGAAATCATAAATAACCCCACCTCCTGGGGGCTAATACCTTTCAGGCTCAGGAACATCCTTGTCTCTTCCCCCGCTTTCTGTTTTTTTCTTTCAGTATTGTACCTTGAACTTACAGTACTCTTTCACTGTAGGTTAACCCAAAACCTTTCTGTTTATATTTTGTACCAAGTCTCACTACATCGCCAAGGCTGGACTTGAACTTGAAATCCTCTTGTGTTTGCCTCCTGAGTTGTTGGGACTACAGGCATGCACCACTGTGCCTGGCTCCCACATCTTTTTCCCTATGAATTCAAACAAAAAGGTGCCTGGGTCCAAATATCATAAGGTTTTAAGGGTTGTACCATTGTGGCTTCAGAAAAGGGTTCTACTCCAGAAGAAGGGAAAGAATTGAGAGATAAAAATGCTTAAGAGAAAAGGCAAATTAATTGTCAAACCCTTTGGAGACAGCCTGGATTCAGCAGATTGTTGCATAGGAAATATCCTTTCCTATTAGTGCCAAGCATCTCAACACTGACTTTCCAATGAATTCAATTTCATGTTACCACAAAGTTCTGGAGATAACCACAAATGTACCACAAAATTTGCAACACTTGCACATGATGACATTTGAAGACAGTTTTGTAAAATTAAATAATTTCTATTATTCTTACATATGTATACCAATAGACCTAGATATTACATGTCAAAAGCTATTCAAGCTAAAATTCAAAATAATTTTATATTTAGAAAAAGTATAAAAATAAGATTTAAATAAGTTTTCATTCTAAATTTAAAGAACATTTTAAATTAAAGCATTAACTTAAAATGTTATAAGTTTAATTTAAATTTTAAATATTTAGACATATGCTATATCCATCTCCTTTTGTCCTCTTGCCCTAGACCCTGCAAATAACAGAAATGAGCCTATTTCTTCCCCATGCCCCTATGAATCTAATCTACATACTGATGGAAAGAATAAATAATGAGTTAAAGTGTCTAAACAATTATTTTTGCAATCTTAATATGATTAGGAGAATTCCTAGGAAAATAGTCCTTTAACAGCCATTGCTCTAAAAAGTGGTATTTCGAAAGTGTTAAATGCACACTGACCAAAACAGGGGAAATGTGAATAGCTAAAATATATCTGTTGAAATAATTAAGAATTAACTACTCCAAGTCTACCCTGATAGTTCCACTTTAATTGACAATACCTTTTCTTAATGGCATTGAACTCCTCCTCTTTGAAGGTCTCACATCTTAACCTCCTGACTGAATTTCATTATATCCTTTATCTTTCAAATTATTATCTTAAAGGCCATTCTTTTATTATTTGAAAGCAGTTTGTGGAATAGTTTTCCACTTCTTTTAAGCCTACATAGTATCATCTTCATTTTATATTCTCAATAACTAAAAGGTTAATCAACAAATGAATATGAAATATTGTTCTAGCAACATACTACATGGAGATACAGAACTTACCAGCACCATATTCTAAACAGAGACATCTTCAGAAACATTATTTCAAATTCAATCTCAATTTCATGGTTATCAAAAAATTTCCATTGTCACACAGATGTGCTATAACAAGCTAGAGAGTGCAATTCACTAAAGACCATGTTAGTAAGGAAATCACAACAGCTGGTATTATTGAGAACATTAAGAATGCTTATTGGAGAAATAATACCCAGATCAACTTTGAAGACCATGAAACTGAATCTCACTAGGGCAGTTCCATTCCTTCTACTTAGCACTATCCAGAAATGAATGAATCAGAAATTTCTGCAAATGATTTATGATTTCCCCTTATATCTGGAAAGGGAATATAAATGAATAAAAGGATGAGCCCAAGAGGCCATATGGATAAGTGTGAACATGACAGATGAAAGGCAATTAAGAGAACAAACACCATCATACTGATGAAGCCTCGACCTTATACACGTTTCTGAAGGAGACCAGATATGGCTCATTGTCTATTAAATGGTAATTCTCTGTAATTCAAGAAATAGCACCTAAACAGTATAGTAAACAAACCAGATGGGTATGTGTCTAGTTCATGTGACACCATTTTATTGAGAACCACTCTCATCTATTCATATTCACAGGGAGCTCTGGATTACTGGTCACAAATGACAGAGATGAACACTTGATCCAAATTAGGCTCATTTAATAATTTTTCATAGAAATCTGGAAATAGGAGTGGGATAGAGTGAATCTCAGGTTTTGCATGAGCCTCTTCTACCAGGTACCCAGTCAACCAGGTGCAGCTGACCTAGAGCAGCAAAGAGAGAGAGCAGAGCTGGTAACACAGAGCAACCATGACTGCATAAGTGCCTGGTGGCTCTCCAGGTTTTGCATTTGGTCCCTGGTCAGGCCAGCTGCCTTTGAGTTCTTTGAGATACTCCCACATCCTCCCAATAAATTCCCTTTATTACCTAAGCTGTTAGTTTCTCTTACTTCCAATCAAAACAACTTAGTTAAGAAATGGGAAGTACACAGGCTCTAAGCACATCTGTAATGTGCTTGGAACCTTCCTGTGATATAGGCCCTCGTCCCCAGTGAACTCTGGTGAACATGAGAGGGAAACTACAGGAAGGCTCCAGAAACAGCTACACTTGAAATTAAATGTGAGGTCATTTTACTTTCAGATCTACAATTGAAGAACAATAAAGTTTAAGAGAGAAATTTGTATATATTTAATGAATTCCTATAAAACCTAGGGGACTTTAATACACACACGAGGTGGGGGTGGGGAATGGATGGGATGGGATAGGTAAGGAATTAGTCACAAGAAAAATATACATCCAAAATTTAACCTTTTCCGCTGCTTCGACTGGCAATGTTTTTTGTATTATTCATGCAGTAACTTGCTCTAAGTTAGATGTGAATTCACTCACAAGAAAGTTGGAGATAATGTCACTGTGAATATTAAATCAACCAGCAAGAGGTGGTAAGGTGGTGACACTAAGATAAGATCAGATGCAAACCCAGTGAACTCTTAAATAAAGAAACAAGTGAGCCCAACAGGGCAATAAACAACACCAAAGTGAAAGGCAATAAAAGAGAAGGAAAATAAGATACTCAAATGTAATGAAGCAAGACTTATAACAACTAGTGCGTGGAATGCCATTTTTAAGTAACATGAGCTTCTGCAGCCACAATGATTAAGGAATATATTTACCTGGTTGTCTAAACGTCACTGGAATCAACCTATATGGCACATACCTTAATTTATTATGAGTTATTCTTCCTAGAACTAAAACAAAGACCAGAGAAGAAAAATAATGACCTGAAGGGCTTAAAATGGACCTTGTGCTTAATTGGACATTGGCTAACAAGTTTCAGGGCCTTTCATGAACAGGGGAGTACTCCCTCCATCAAGCGAGTACTTAAAGAGGAGAATGAGCTTGAAGGTAAAGAGAAAACACACATAACTTAGATTTACTACATTCCACAATTAAGAGTCTCAATTCATCAGCGAATTTTTAGTATACAATCAAGATAAAAATTAAATAGTCTTAAGAGCATAAATTTATCCATATGGAAAATGAATCCAGAATACTCGTGAAATTTGTGATGAAAATAAGAAATCTCTTATTTATGACAACTGAGATACAAGAATTTAGCAAGAATTGATTATTAATATTCGTAATGGTTAATGTCATAAATCCTTTGTGACTCTTTGTTGAAGACAACAGCAAAACAAACTGGGCTAGCTTGTGACCAAAGAAAGCTATGCTATAGGTGAAAAGACTCTCTAAAGTGCAGAAATATTAGGCACGCAGGGGCAATTATTACTCACTGAATGCTAAAATATGCTGGACCTAAAAAAATATAACACTTGTTATAGTTGAGATTGACCTGAAATCAATACAGAAAACCCACAAATTTTTTGTTACACAAGTAAGAGATATAAACTTTTTTCAAAAAGTTCTAATACCAAGAATAATTATTTGATTGATATACTAATGAATGTTGTTTTTCAGGGCTGAGAAGAACCATCCATTAAGAAAATTCAATTCAACATACATTTATTGAGGCTGGGATTGTGGCTCAGTGGTAGTGCACTTGCCTAGCATGCATGAGGCACTGGGTTCAATGTTCAGGCCCACATACAAATAAATAAATATAGAGGTCCATCAACAACTAAAAAAATATTTAAAAACCCCATACATTTATTGAGAGTCTACCTTGAACAAAACTATGTAATAGTTCAGATATTGCAAGTGGAGATATGAATCAGTATCTTTTTTCCCCTTGGGTAAATAACTTAACAATATGTATAAAGGGTTTTACATATGTTTGTATGTTTAATACAGTAATTCTACTTCTGGATAGATAATCTAAAGAAATAATCAGGGATGGGGCTGTGGCTCAGTGGTAGAGCACTTGCCTAGCATGTGTGAGGCACTGGGTTCGATTCTCAGCACCACATAGAAATAAATGAGTAAAATAAAGGTCCATACATCTTAAAAAATATTTTTTAAAAGAAATAATCAGATGGCTTCACAGGTGAATTCTACAAATTAAAGAAAAAGTACTATTAATTCTTAATGAGCTCTTCCAAAAATTAGAAGAGGATAAAATATCTCCCAACTCATTCTGTAAGCCTGCTATTCCCTGATAGCAAAACCAGAGAAAGACAATACTGAAAAAAGAAACTAAAGACCAATACTCTTATGAGACACAACATTTTTAAACAAAATAGTAGCAAATTGAGTCCAGGAAGATATAAAAAGAATTATATACTATGATCAAATGGAATTTATAGCAGGAATGCAAGGTTGGTTTGATGTTTGAAAATAATGTAATATATCATGTCAGTAGGGATAAAAAACAAAACTATATGATCATCTCATTATATGTCAAAATGCATTTTACAAATTTCAGCACCTTTTTTTTTCAGTTGTAGATGGACACAATGCCTTTATTTTATTTGTTTATTTTTATGTGGTGCTGGGGATTGAACCCAGGTGCCTCAAGCATGCTAAGCAAGTACTCTACCACTGAGCCACAACCCTGGTCCCCCCAGCACCTTTTCATGAAGAAAACATTCAACAAACTGGGAAGAGGAGGGAACTTAATTAACCAATAATTATAATTAGTACACATCTTATCTAACAGTGAAAGCCTGGGTATTTTCTCATTAGGAAAAAGATAAGAATGCCCGCCCACTTTTGCCATTTCTACTCAATGTTGTACTAGAGGTTTTAGAGTACAACACAAGAAAGTTAAAGGTGTACAGATTGGAAAGAAAGAATCAAATTCATTTGTATTTACATAAGACAGGATCTTGAATACAAATATCCAAAAGAATCCACTAAAAAATTATTAGAAATAATAAAAGTGTTTAGTAAGGCTACAGGAAACAATACCAGTATACAAAAATCAATCTTATTTCTGTACACTTGCAATCAATAATCCTAAAGTGAAATAAAGACAAAAATCCATTTACATTAGCATCAAAAAGAATTTAATAACAAATTTAGCCAAGAAATTGTGAAACTCATACTCAGAAAGTCACACACACACACACACACACACACAGCCTATGTCTATGTTCAGGGATTAGAAGACTTAATTTTTTTAAGATGACAATATTCTCCCAAACCAGATGTGCAGATTTAAAATAATACCTACAAGAATATCAGTTGGCTTCTTTGTAAAAACTAACAAGCTGATCCTGAAATTCATAAGGAAATGCAAAAGATCCAGGATAGCCAAAACAATCTTGAAAAAGAAACATGTGGAAGGATTTTCACCTTTTTTTAATCCCAGAGTAGGCACACTGTTTTTTATTTTAAGATTTACTACAAAGCAATATTAAAGACAGTAATACTTGCATAAGGATAAACATAAAAAATCAATGGAATAGAAAGGAGAGCCCCAAAATAAATTGATTAATTATAGACAAGAACAGGGAGAGTCTTTTCAAAAAATGATATGGGGCAACTAAATATTCATATGTAAAAGAATGAAGTTGACCCTCCTATCTTACAGTATGTGCAACAATGAACTCAAATGGATCAGAGAGTCACAAGACCCAAAACTATAAAAATCTTAGAAATGCTTCAAAAGACACTTATCAAGAATAAGGTGCTGGGAAATGTGGCTTAGGTGTAGAGCACATGCCTGGTATGCCTCAGATCTGGGCTTGATACTAGTACTACAAAAAAAAAAAAGTGAAAAGGTAATGCATAAAATGGGAAAATATTTCAAATCATATATCCAGTAGGGGGCTTACATGTATAATATATAAAGAACTTTTACAACTCAATAATTTTAAAAAATTAATTTGCCAATTTTATTTTTTTATTTTTATTTTCTAAAGAGAGAGAGAGACAGAATTTTTCAATATTTATTTTTTTTAGTTCTCGGCGGACACATCTTTATTTTATTTTTATGTGGTGTTGAGGATTGAACCCAGTGCCCCACGCATGCCAGGCAAGCATGCTACCGCTTGAGCCACATCCCCAGCCTAATTTACCAATTTAAAAATGGGAAAAGTACTTAAAAAGGTATTTCTCCAAAGGAGTCATAGAAATGAGCAAGAAATAATCAGAGAACTCAGAAGTGAACAAATTTTTTTTTGTGTGTGTATATAAAAATACACACACACACAAACATGTATGTGTGTGTGTATATATATGTATACAAACACACTGCAGCAATATTTACTTTATGACAAAGAAGGAAGCAATAGGGGAATATTTACATGAATTATAGTACATCCAAAAATATTGAAATATGACATAACCATTAAAAGATTTGTGGAAAGGCAGTCTAAGGAAATCATTAAGCCCAAAATCACTGGAGACAGACTGCTTGTATATGAATCTCAGTTCTACCCGTTGCCAGATTCATGCCCTTGGGCAAATTACTTTACTTGTCTAAACTTTAGTTTCTTCATCTGTAGGTTTTTGCTAGGATTAAAGGTAATTATCCATGTGAAGTGCTTAGCACATGGCATAGCACATAATGAGTATTAAGTAAATGTTTGAGAAAAATTATTATGCTATCCTTTATTGAAATTTCGAAATCTTTAAAATACATTATCATGTAGAAACAGGATAAAAGTGTACATAAAAATTCAACAAAGTGGGCTGGGGATATAGCTCAGAGGTAGAGCGCTTGCCTAGCATGTGTGAGGCACTGGGTTCGATCCTCGGCACCACATATAAATAAAATAAAGGTCCACTGACAACTAAAAAAATATCTTTAAAAAAATTCAACAAACTTTGATTAGATATGTGGATAGATAAATCACAGGATGCATAAATGATATAGAGATATATAATGGAATATTAAAACTTTTTTCTTAATGGAGCAGGTCATCTGGCTTATTATTATTCATATGTCTTTCTTGAATAATTCTTCTTAATATATTCTTCTTATATTTTGTTTTGTTTTCCCTGAGTTTTCAATAAATGTCTGCTAAGGAGGAGACATTACTAGAAATACACAAAGACCCCACAAAGACTTGGTTATTTTACTACTCCTCAGAGTACATAATTACTACTACTATATTCCTTTTGTTAATATATTTTTAAAATTAGTTTTTTTGGTCATTTATTCATTTTGCAGTGCTGGGGATAGAACCCAAGCCTTGTGCATGCTAGCCAAGTGCTCCACCGCTGAGCTACAGCCCCAACCCAACTCTGTGTTATCATTGCTCTCCTTGCTGAGACAGCCTGCAGTTTGTATGTACTACAAGTATATCCCTTATATAACTTACTTATTTTTTTCAATCCCCCTCTTGATGGCAATTAGTAATCAAATTATTAATTAGCTTAAATCCACCTGGCTATTTTGTACCTAATAAATCAATTAATTCAATTCACATGGAGGGGATGGTATTTAGTGCCATACTTCAGTCATTACTGACCATCATTGTGTGGCTGCTGCATGTACAGTGAAGACATGATATCCAAGCAGAATTTTTATTCTCTACTGTTTTGCAGTCTGCCAGATAAGTGGAAAGTGTGGTTAGTGTTTTTAATGTAGAAAGGGATTTAGCAACAGGCCTCAGAAGACCAAAACAGAAATTAGGAGTCTAGTGTACATTATAAACAGGTTCACTGTTTAGGTTATGGCCTTCTCACATATACCTGATGATGTGCAGTGTCATTCATTTCAGACTCAAATTGTATTGTTCAGTAGAAAAACTGTGAGGTTATATTCTCTGTTATTGCAATAAGGGTTACTGAACAGTGGCCTAGAGGAACGTGTTAAGAATGAAGTCCACATAATTATGCTTTGCCCCCAAGTTTCCTCGTGGGCCCATGGTTTAGGGAAAGAGGGCAAATTTAAGATTTTATTTTAAAAAATCAGCTGGAAGAAAGACTTTCATATAGATATAAGTGTCTTTTCACCATTTAATGCTGTTTCTTGAAAGATTTCTTTGGAGGAATGGTAATGAAGTGGCAACGTGCAAAGAATTTTAATGATCAAAATAAAAATTTAAAATAAGTTAGGTTTTTATGCAAACATTATGACATGTCAGTCCTTTAATTTTTCTGGATATCTGACTTAGTGACCTCAATTGATTAGTAAAAGAAATCTCCCAAATGTAGTCAATATATCAAAATGGTTAAGGGCTGGGAGTGTGGCTCAGCAGAGTGCTTGCCTTACCCTGGGAGAGACTCCTGGGTTTGATCCCCAGTACTGGGAAAACAAACAAACACACAAAAAAACTTAGGTATGGATTGAAATAGAATGCTGCAGCTTAATAGTGTGTATTTTATTCAAGAGTCTGAAAATACTGTTGTGGATTAGCAAAATAAAATTTTTAAATTATTCTGATTCAGGATTGTCAATAAAGTGTATAAGAACTTCAGAGCCATGTCTGTTCAAGTAGACAAGACTTCAGAGCTAGTCTTATGGAGGCATAAATTCTAAGGGATGAAAGGAAATTGTGGCTTAATTTTTTTAACTGAAAGCTTTATTCACATATAATTCATGTGTCTTAAAAATTTGGCCTTTAAACTGTAAAATTCAGTCAGTTTTAGTATTTTACAGAATTGGGCAAATAATTAGTAATCAAATGTTTTCTTTTTCCTTATGTGTGTGTGTGTGTGTGCGTGTGTGTTACTAGGGTCCCCCTACTACTGTGATACCCAGATGTTTTCCAAAGTGGAGTTACCATTCTACACACCTACCACCCTTTTTATTTTTGAAACAGGGTCTTACTAAATTGACCAGGCTGACCTTGAACTTGTGTCCTCCTGTATTAATCTTCTGAGTTGCTGAGATTACAGACATGTGCCTTTGCACCCAGCTTAGTAATCAAATTCTTAGCTTAAATCCACCTCATATCCCAGATTTTGGCAACCACTAGTCTGGTTTGTGTCTCCCTGCATTTGTATAATTCATATAAATGGGATCATAAATATGAGACCTTCTGTGACTTGCTTCTTTTACTTAGCATAATGTTGATATATGTGGTAGTAATTTATTCCTTTTATTCCTGCACAATATTCTATTTTATTTATTTCAACATTTTGTTTAACTGTTCATTAGTTGATGTACATTTAGGTTGTTTTCACTTTTGGACTACTATGAATACTGCTTCTATGAACATTCATGTACAATTTTTTATCTGGACATAATTTTTAATACTATTGAAATAGAATGGTTGCATCATATAACACATAAATATATGTTTGACATTTTAAAGGAACTACTCAAATGTTTTCCCAAGTGGAGTTACCATTTCACACACCTACCAGCAATGTGTGAGTGTTCTAAATTTTCTACACCATTGCCAACATTTTATTATTTTTTTTATGAAAGCCATCCTAGTGGGTATGAAGTAGTCTTGCATTGTGTTTTGGTTTGAATTTCTCTAATAACTGATGATGTTGAATACCATTTCACTTATTTAATGACCATTTGTACATTTTCTTTGAAGAAATCTCTATTCACTTCCTTTGCTGATTTTTTAAATTGGATCGTGTGTGTTTTAATTGTTGAGCTATAAATACTATAAATATAGATCCCTTATCAGATAAATCATTTACAAATCATTTATCTCATTCTATAGTATGCTTTTTCACTTTTGGGGGCGGGCACAGGGATTGAAACCAGGAGCTCTCTATCACTGAGCTATATCCATCCCCAGCCATTTTTATTTCTACTTTTAAGAGAGGGTAACTAAGTTGGGGAGACTGGTTGCCCACTTGGGATCCTCCTACCTCCCTCCTGAGTAGCATGAGGCACTACTCCTAGCTTAACATCATTCTTTTGCATGTGGATACCCAATTGCCCCAATACCATTCTTTCTGCAAAGACAATTCTTTCTCCCACTGACTTGTCTTGGCATTCTTGTAAAAAATCAATTCACCATAAATGTAAAGGCTTATTTCTCAACTCTCAATCCTATTCTGTCCATATGAAATATTTCAATCTATTCATTTCTTTTAACCTATACATCTATCCTGATGCCAATGCTCATAGTCTTGAATAATGTAGTCTTTTTTTTTCTCAACAACTAAAAAATATATATATATTAAAAATAAAGTAAATAAGAGCAATTTTGTAAAATACTGGCTCAGTTCCTGGACTATAAAAAACAACCAATCAACAAATTATTATTCTTACAGAAATTAATATGAAAAGTCTTTTGTCCTGAGACATGATCCTTTCATATGATTTTCCAAACTGCAGATCTTTTTTTTTTTAATATTTATTTTTTAGTTATCGGCGGGCACAACATCTTTGTTTGTATGTGGTGCTGAGGATCGAACCCGGGCCGCATGCATGCCAGGTGAGCGCGCTGCCGCTTGAGCCACATCCCCATCCCCAAACTGCAGATCTTGATTCATTGGTAAGGGGCAAAAACAATTTTGACCACTTATTACATAGAATTAACATTTTTAAAAGCCAAAAAAATTTAAAAAGAAGTAGAATACAATAGAGTAGTATAAAAAAAAAGGATTAGAGGTTGGGGTTGTGGCTCAGCGGTAGAGCACTCACCTAGTACATGCGAGGCCCTGGGTTCAATCCTCAGCACCACATAAAAATAAATAATCAAAATAAAGATATTGTGTCCAACTACAACTAAAAAATAAATGTTTAAAAAAATTTTTTTAAAAAGGATTAAGAGAATAAAGGTAAGAGCACATTATTGTACTATATCTTTAGCTTCACTTACATAAATACCTATGTGTCTATGGGTATTGATTGGATATAAAACATATTTCTTATTAGGGTCCACATTCAAAAGTTTGAAAGCATTTTAATAACATATGAATAGAGTTGTATTCATAACTTTAATTGCTCAGGAGCAATTTGTATTTGTTATGATGTTATGTGTTTGTTATGATGCTTATTCAAAAATAAATATCTCTATCTCATATGACAGAAATAGCACATTTAGGATTTTTAAATCAATAAATATCAAGCTTGTTTGGTGGTTTCGTGGAGGGAGAAAATTATTGACTAATAATGAACTATCAAAATTGTTAAGAAATTATATTCTTCTATGCTACTTCTGCTCACTGTCATCCTTTTGTAAAATAAAAGTCATTTTTTTATTTGTACAATTTTTAATGGTTCATTATAGTTATACATAATAATGGGGTTCATTTTGAAGATTTGAATATTTTTTAAAAATTTGATTTGTTATATATGACAACAGAATGCATTACAGTTCATATTACACATATAGAGCACAATTTTTCCTATCTCTGGTTATACACAAAGTAGAGTCACATCCTTCATGTCTTCTTACATGTACTTAGGGTAATGATGAACCTTCCACCATCTTTTCTACCCCTATGCCCCCTGATTACTATAGACTTGTAGTAAGTTTTCTAAATGAGAAGTGTGAGTCTTCTAATTTAGTTAATAGTTTTCAACATTATTTTGGTCACTCTGTGTCCATATGAATTTTAGGATTCCATATGAAATCAAATTCAATATGAATTTAGCTTCAATTTCCGCAACAATAACAAAAAAAAGTTGTGGCTTAATCTCAATTTATATTAATACCCAACAATTCAGCAGACAGGAACTGACAATATACCCAAGGAGAAGTCACCACTGGAGCTAGGCATCTAAGCCTCCTCCTGTTCCAAGCAGTCAGTCTTACCCAGAGCAGACCCTTGGCATCACATGGGAATACGGAAGCACGCTTTGCCCACCGAGGGAGGAGAGAGCTGATAAGATCTGTACAAAATATGAAGATCAGAGCAAAAGACACAAATTCATGGGAAAGGAGATGTGCTTTAAGAACAAACTTACATATCAGGGAACCATAGCCAAAAGCACTATTGCCAACCAGGCACTGGGTCAGTGTTCACTGGGTGCCCATGATGATCACTGTAACAACTTCTTCACAGAATCCTTGATATCAGTGGAAGTCATGTTACCAGCTCAGCCCTTTTACTAAGAGCAGTTTCCCACATAATAATAGTAATCAAATCAGGGAAGCACTTTCCAGTTTATAATATCCTGTCACATTCACAATCTCATAAGATCCTTACAACAACTTACATGGAAGGTATTATTGTGGAGCCGTTTACAATATTCACTGAACATCCTCCTCCTTTTTTTTTTTCAACCAAAGTTCTTACTGTTTTAAACAATGGGAATCAAAAGCGGAGGGAAGATCTTTTCCATTAGAAACCAACTTAAAAATGGAGATGTAAACATATAGCTGAATAATTATATGTAATCATCAATATTCAAAGTGCTAGTGGGGTAGGATAGAGTGAGATAGGCCCAGGGGTAGAGTGTGTGTTCAGTATGTATGAGACGCTGGGTTCAATCCTCAGCACTAAAGAAAGCAAAAGAGAAAAGAAAAATTACTAATGGACCTAGGAGGCAGGTGCTCATAGAAATGTACAGGAACCATCTCCTATTCTGAGAACATGTTCAAGGTCAAAAGGTATAAATAGAGGAGTGAAAACTAAACCTAGATATGACCCTAACATAGCCTATGTTTGAAGTCCTAGAAGAGAGAGCCCACTGTGGGAAATGGAGTAGGAAATGAATAAATTCCTCCACCATTTATGTACTTTTACCTGTAGCATCTTTTTTAAATATTTATTTGTTTATTTTTTTAAGTTTTAGGTGGACACAATACCTTTATTTTACATTTATGTGGTGCTGAGGCTCGAACCCAGTGCCTTGTGCATGCTAGGCGAGCGCTCTACCACAGAGCCACAACCTCAGCCCCAACCTGTAGTATCTTTATTTCCCTTCTTCTCCCACTATTTTAATAATTCTACTCATGTCTTCTTTTATTTGAAGTTGTGTGAGTAAACACTCTATAATGAGACTCTTCTTTAACAATCTTTATTAAGCTAATATCTGAAGGGAAAAGACCTATTAATATTAAAAATAGTAGCAGTCCTATTATCTTAAATTTACCTTCTTGTCATTTTTCCCACTCTTTATTTGAAGGCATGATAGGCATGTTAGCTAATGCAATCACATCATAAAGATAAATTTTAACTTTAATTATTTCTTGATTTTTATTTCTCTTCATGCTATTCAATTTGAAGAAGCTAGGTATAATTTCCAGGACTGTGCTGTAGGAAAAGACCATCCTCAACTGAATAGTTAGAAATAGTTCATAAATTTAGTGGAATAATTATTAGTTTTTTCCAAATCTGATTATTTCTCTTTTATTTAATTTTGTTATTTCTAATGCAGCAAAACATGATTTACTGAAGTCCATTGAGTTGGGCACCATTGACTGTGCACAATAGCTAATCCTGTCTTCATCTTTAGTATAGAATCCCAAGGAAGCAACATGCATGGGGGAGATAGATTCTTTTGTACCCCAAGGACTAGACTGTGATTGATTTAGTCTCTCAACCAAAGATAGCACCAAAGACCCTTTGCTAATTGATTAATTTATGAGTGGGCATGTGACCTTGTTCCAGTCTTTGAAACATAAGAAAAAGTTTGATGTGTGGGTTCTCAAAAGAATTTTACTTCCACACGAAAGAGAAAGGCAAAGAGAGGCATCTCCTCTGCTTACTTTGAACAAGTGTGTGAGGACACAGTGTCTTGAACTGCAACAATCACTTTGCAATCATGTTCACAAGCCCAAGAAAAAGCAGTCAATAATGAGGGTGGCAGAGCCAAGAGAGAAATAACCTGACATTATTGAGCAGTTATACCTGGAGCCAGCCACCCACCCTAGACCTCTTGCATTATGAGATAAAACATGCTGATCATAGGGGCGGTCAAGTTTCTTTTTTTTCTTTTTTTCCCCTGGTATTGTTATTGAATCCAGGACCTCACATGCCAGGCAAATTACCTACCCAGCAAGTTTATTATAACTTAGAGTCAAGAATTAAAAAAATTAATTCAATAATTGTGAAAGAAAAAGCTGTGTGTATTTGCCATTTTCACACTAGAATTGTCTCAGTTTTATTAATGTTTTCTAAATCCCCAAATCCTGATACTTGAGGAACAGAGGGAAGATCCCATATCTAACTGCTCTGCAACATCAGACATGTCCCTTTAGCAATCTGAATTTTAGTTTCTTCATCCCCCCCCCAAAAAAAAGAACTTGGATGAAAATAATAAAGGACTTGAAGTCCTTTTAAGCTTTCTAATTTCAGGAACTGGAGTCAGAAAACTAGGTACAGATATATGGTTTGATATAATTGAAAAAAAGTGTTTTGTTGTTATGCAGTTTGTCCATGTGTGTTTTACAAATTGTCTTAATGACAAATTGTTTACGTATGAAAGAGTTTTCGTTCTTGAAAGTGTCTATAGTCTCTTGAGTAAAATGCCCCACTGCAGAACCAGGCTTTTGGGGAACAACTTCATCAAAGAGGAGCCTCATTTGTACCAAGCAAATGGTTGTGCAGGAAATTATAGAGATGCGGCGGGAGCTTAGAAGTACTTTACCAGGCAAACTCTCACGGACATGAGGGAACATGAGAGGTTCACAGATCAATTAAGATTCTTGAATCTCATATTTTATTAAATAATTTAAAATACACGATGAGAAGCAACAGTAGAGATGGGGGTGGGTTAACACGTTAGTGTAGGGCACAGACATCCACTAAGGATACAGAGAGCTAGAAAGAGCATTATTCCCAGTGTCATAACAGAACTGATTAATCCAGAAAATCACTTCTTCAATGCTTCAAAGAGCTAAGGTTGCAGGACAACAAACTAACCCAAAAATCTAATGAAAGACAGCTACCTCCAAGGAGAGCTAGATCATAAGCTTTCACTTCCTTGGGGTAGATGAGAGATGCCATACAAACTGCTTAGAAAACTTCATTCTAGATTAAAATGTTGGCTGAACTGTTAAGTATAAAAGAATATCATCTCTAGCAGCCACTGACATGAAGGGGATTTGTGCACAACTGCAGGTTTCCCCCAAAGGATCACACTTACTACTCACAAGGAATTCTGGAGACAAGAAACAGAAAAAGTACAGTCCTGGGGACGGGAAACTAGCCACTTCTGGAAAAGCACAAAGTTCAGTTTGGTCTCTTCTCTCCTGAGAAATAAAACCATTAAGCCACTGAAGAGTAACAAAACCCTGTCCCCATCAGGACACTCGTGCAGTGGGTGGGAAGAAAAACAACCATCCTTCTGCTCTTGGAGGAGAGATGGGCTGGGTTTTCCGAGTTCCCTGA
This sequence comes from Marmota marmota marmota, assembly GCF_001458135.2. Taxonomy (NCBI): domain Eukaryota; kingdom Metazoa; phylum Chordata; class Mammalia; order Rodentia; family Sciuridae; genus Marmota; species Marmota marmota. The sequence goes on from NW_026000103.1 coordinate 3,984,089, forward strand.
CCACTGCAGGAAGGGCAAGAACACTGAGGAAGAGGAACATGGCCTCTAAGACTGAGAATGACCAGAGAACCCAAGTCCCCACACATGCACACCAGGCTCACAAACTCTGAGTAAACAAGCAACATCAATCTGCTGCTGAGGGAAGGACAATCATACAGACAGAGTTAAGCTCTCTGAGGTGCAGGCACAAAGGGAAGACCTAAAGCTCAGAGAGAAGACTTTGAGAAAAACCCTGGTGAACTAACACTCATCTTGTGTACAAGGTAAGCCAGAAGAATTGGAAACTTGTACTCAAGATACAATGAAGAACGCCATAACCACAATAACACAAAAAACCCAGCTTGACTCCTCTGGATTCATTGACTCTACACCCCACACTAAAAGGCTAACAAAAGAAGAGGTCATTTTCCAGCATGAATACTGTGGTACTGCACAAGATGTGCAGCTTTCAATCAAAACTCACTATAAACAAGCAAGCAAAATACCACACTGTCAAGAGACAAAGCAATGGCCGAAATGTGCTAAAACTATCAGGGAATTTTAAGTAACCACAAATAACATGTTAAAGGCTATGGTGGAAAAGTTAGCAGGCATAAATAGGTGGGAAATTTCAGCATAAAGATGGAAACTATAAGAACCAGTCACATGAAATGTTAGAAATAATTACTTCTGTGACCCAGATGAAGAATGATTTTGAAGGCTCATTGGTAGAATCTACACTGGCAAGAAAATAACCCGTGAACTTGAAAGTAGGGCACATGAATTACCTATATTGAAAAATAAAGATGAAAAAGGTTAAAAATAGATTATCCGTAAGTGGTGTATCAATATCAAACTTTGTAATGAGACTCCTAGCGGCACAATATAAAGTAAATAGAGCAGAAGGAATACTTGAAGATAACAATGGCTGAGAATTTTCCAAAATTATGAAAGACACCATGCCACAGATCTGAGAAACTTGGAGAAATATAAAACACACGTGTCTAGGCATCGTACTCACACTGCTGAAAACCAGACGTAAAGAGAAAATCTTAAAGGTAGTCAGAGAGAAAATAATTACACAGAATTACAGTACAACATATTTCTGATCAGACACTACACAAGCCAGAAGACAATAGAGTAATATATTTAAAGTTTTGAAAATAATTAATTCTTTTAAATTGACAAATAAAAATTATATACTTGTGCATGATTTTTGAATTACATACACATTGTAAAATGGCTAAAATTAAGCTAATTAACTTGTATTACCTCCCATACTTATAAATTTTCATGGTTATAACTACATTTTAAAAAATAATTTTTAGTTGTAGATGGACACAATACCTTTATTTTATTTACTTATTTTTTATGTGGTGCTAGAAATCGAACCCAGTACCTCACATGTGTCAGGTAAGCACAACGCCAGTCCCTAGAACTACTTTTGGGGATTTTCAAGTATACAATAAATTATTATTGATTGCAGTCACCATATTGCAAATAGATCTCTTAAACTGATTCTTACCACCCCGCTGAACTTTTATAATCTTTGTCCAATATCTCTCCAACTGGCATCCCCTTTCCAGCTCCGCATAAACAACATACTTAGTCTATCTCTGAGCTCAATATTTTTAGATTCTACATAAAAGTGAGATCATGTGAAATTTGTCTTTCTATGCCTGACTTATTTAACTTAACATCATAGCCTCCAGGTTTATGCATGTTGTCAAAAAAAATAAGATCTTCATTTTTAAGGCTGAATAATGTTCCATGGTGTCTATATATATTTCTTTATCTATTCATCTGTTGAGGAACTCTTAGACTGATTTTTCAGGTCTTGGCAATTGCAAATAATATTGTAATGAACATGGAAGTGCAGGTATCTCTCTAACAGACTGATTTCTTGTCCTTTAGTTATACACCCAGAAGTAGGATCACTGGATCATATGGTAGTTCTATTTCTAACTATTTGAGGAGCGTCTGTACTGTTTTCCATAATGACTAAACTAATTTACATTCCCACCAAGTGTGCAAGGGTTCCTTTTCTCCACATCCTTGCCCACATTTATCTTTCATATTTTTGATTTAGACATACTGACAAATGTGAGATGATACCTCATTGTGGTCTTAATTTGCATTTAGCTGATAATTAGCGATGTTGAGAATTTTTCAATATTCCTGCTGTCCACTTGTGTGTATTCTTTTGAGAAATGTCTATTCAAGTCCTTTGTTCTTTTCTGTTGTTGGTGCTGTTTTGTTTTTCCCTTGTGGTGCCAGGGATAGAACTCAGGTCCTTGCACATCTTAGACAAGCACTCTACTACTGAGCTATATTCCCAGCCCCTCTGGTTCATTTTTAAATTGGTTGTCTATTTTCTTGCTGTTGAGTTGTTTGAGTTCATTATGTATTTTGGATATTATTCCCTTGTAAGATGTATGCTTTGAAAATATTTTCTCCTATTCTATAGGTTGGCCTCTTCACTCTGCTGATTGTTTATTTGGGTGTCCAGTAGCTTTCCCCCTATGTCTCCTTCTAGTAATTAAACAGTTTCCTTTCTTAAGTTTTTAACTGACATTGGGCTGATTATTGTGCATGAAGTAAGGGTCTAATTTTATTTGTTTGCATGTGGATGTTGTTTTCTAACACCTTTTATGAAGAGACTTTCCTTTTCCTATTTTGTGTTCTTGGTACTTTGGTCAAAAATCAATTGTCTAAGTGGGGCACAGGGGCCCACACCTGTAATCCTAGCAGCTTAGGAGGCTAAGGCATGAGGATCTCAAGTTCAAAGCCAGCCTCAGCAACAGCGAGGTGCTAAGCAACTCAGTGAGACCCTGCCTCTAAATAAAATACAAAATAAGGGCTGGAGATGTGGCTTAGTGGTTGAGTGCCTCTGAGTTAAATCCCTGGTACCCACTGCCAACAAAACAAAACAATTTTCTAGCTGGGTATGGTGGTATACACCTATAATCCCAGAGACCTAGGAGGCTGAAGCATGAGGATCACAAATTTGAGGACAGCCTGGGCAACATAGTAAAACCGTCTCTCAAGACACAATAAATAAAGGGTAAGGGATGGGAGATATAGCTCAGTGGTAGAGCACCCAAGTTTAACCCCCAGTACCACCAAAACAAACAAACAAAAACCCAATCAATTGTCCATAAATAGGCTTTCTGTTTTGCTCTGTTGGTCAGTATGTTTTTATTCCAGCACCATGCTGTTTTGATTATTACAGCTTTGCAGTATATTTTCAAGTCAGGTTGTGTGATACCTCAGCTTTGTTCTTTTTGCTCAAAGTATTTTTGTCTATCCAGGTTCGTTTTTGGTTCCATACAAATGATATGATTGTTATTTTCTGTTATTTTAAATGTCATTAGAATTTTGATAGGGATTTCATTGAATCTATAGATCACTTTGGATAATATGGAAATTTTGACACTATCAATTCTTCCAATCCATGAACATTAGATATTTTCTATTTCTTTTACCAGGATTTTACATTTTCAGTTATAGATCTTTGGTTAAATTTACTTTACCTCTTACCTCTTTAGTTAAATTTACTCTTTGTTTTGTTTGTTGCTTATTGTAAGTTTTCTTTTCTGGTTGTTTTTCTGATTTCTTTTTCAGATAATCTGTTGTTAATGAATAGAAATGCTACTGATTTTTGTATGTTGATTTTGCTTCCTGCAACTTAACTAAATTTGCTTTTTAGGTATAACAAGTTTTTGGTAGAGTCCTTAGGGTTTCCTACATATGTAATTGTGTCATCAGGGATAATTTAACTTCTTTCTTCCCAATTTGGATGCCTTTTATTTCTCTCTTTTACCTAACTTCTCTGGCCAGCATTCTCAGTACTATGTAGAATAAAAGCGGAGAGAGTGGGTATCCTGGTCTGGCTTTTAGAAGAAAAGCTTTCGACTTCTCACCACTGAGTATAATGTCAGTTTTGGGCTTGTCGTATATGGCCTTTCTTATACTGAGAGACATTCCTTTCTGTGCCTAATTTGTTAAGAGTTTTTACCATGAAGTGATGTTGAATGTTGTTAAGTGCTTTTTACATATCTACTGAAATGATTGTATGATGTTTTTTCCCTTCATTCTGGTTAATACAGTGTATCACGTTTATAGATTTTTTTTTTATAGGTTGAACCATCCTTGCAACCCTGGGATAAATTCCACTTGATCATGATCTTTTCAATGTGCTATGAAGTCAATATGCTAGTGTTTTGTTGAGAACTTTTGCCCATGTTTATTGGGAATGTTGGCCTGTCATTTTCTTGTAAGTGTTGATGTTTGGTTTTGGTGTCAGAGTCATGCTGGCCTTGTAAATGAATTTGGAAGTACTCTTTCCTCTTCAGTTTTTGGAAGAGTTTGAGGATTGACATTAGTTCTTTAAATGTTGGTAGAAGTCAGCAATGAAGCCATCAGCTCTTGGGCTTTTCTTTGATGAGAAACTTTTTATTATTGATTCATTCTCTTCATTCATTACTGGTTTGTTTCAATTTTGTGTTTCTTCATTCATTCTTGGAAGGTTATATATATCCAGAAATCTGTTTGTTTCTTCTAAGTTATCTAATTCATTGTTATATAATTTTTCATCATGGTCTTTCATGATCTTTTGTATTTCTGTGGTATCAGTTTTAGTGTCTACGCTTTAATTTCTGATTTTATTTATTTGAGTCTTCTTTCTTTCTTAGTCTAGCTACAAGTTTGTCGATGTTGTTCGTCTTTTCAAAAAAAAAAACAACTTGGGGCTGGGGTTGTGGCTCAGTGTTAGAGCACTCACTGTGTTCCATCCTCAGCACCACATAAAAACAAATAAATGAATAAAATAAGTCATTGTGTCCATCTGCAACTAAAAACTGAAAGAATTCCCCACGCAAAGACACTTCGCCGGGAGAATTCCAATTTTATTGCAAAAAGCTGTGTGCTTATATAGAACTAAGGGGGAGATGGCAGGGCTTAGATGAATGGCGGGCAACCCGTTTATTGGCAAGTTCTTTCAGATATCAGCTCCGGAGCCCAGGAATTAGTTCTCATTGGGGCTAAGGTTCCCCGCCAGCAAGATTTGAAATTGGCGCCGGCGGGAGCTGCAGAAAAGAAGGTAGGAAGAAGAGGTCCTTAGGCGCCATGTTGGGGTTTTTCTCTGGGGTATGGCTGCCGTTTATACTTTTCCCAACAAAAACATATATTAAAAATTGTTTTTTAAATTCCCTCTTGAAACTGCTTTTGTTTTTTTCCCTTAAGTTTTGCTATGCTGTGTTTCCATTTTCATTTGATGTGTCAAAAACGTCCTCCATGCAATGACTTTGCCTGTTTGCCCAGCTATTTATAATTCTCCACACATGCTCTAGACATTTTAAAGTATAGGAAGCAAAACCATTGAAGAGTTTTAAGTGGCACAATGACTCGAGTTTCTAGCATAAATCCTGGCACATTGCAAACTCTTTTTTTTGTTACAAGATATATAAAATGTAATTCAATCTAGTTTAAAAAATTAAGGTGGGTTGCACACATGTAATCTCAGCAACTCAGGAAGCTGAGGCAGGAGGATCGCAAGTTAAAGGCCAGCCTCAGCAACTTAGGAAGACTCTGGCTCAAAATTAAAAGTAAAAAGGGCTGGAGATGTGGCTTCATGGTTAAGAAGCACCCCTGGGTTCAATACCTGGTAAAAATAAATAAATAAGGACTGGGGAAGTTGCTCAGTGGTAGAGTACTTGCATAGTATGTGCAAAGCTCTGGTTTCAATTTCCAATATACACACACACACACACACACACACAGAGGTAATTTATTGGTTTATATAATAAAATGTCCAGATACGACTTTAGCTAGAGTTTCTTCTCATAGTTTGGTCTCTGGATCCATTTTTCTGTGATTCTTGGCTCTCCTTTCCTCTCTGTTCACTTTATCCTCAGACTAGCTTTCCTCATGGAGAAATTTATAAAACTGGCAATTATTAAGTCTCACATCTGCATTCCACACCCTCTAGAGGGTCTCAGCACACCCTTATCGTAACATTCCAAATAGAGCTTAAGAATGAGTCTAATTGACAGGCCTAGGTCAAAAGTCACCTAAGATAAACCAATGTCAGGCTAAGTCACATGCTCTTTCTGTCCAGTCACTTGACTTTCAAAGTGAAAATGAAAGTCTTATAGAGAAAGAAGGAATGAATACTGAAGAGTCACCAACAACCATACAAGTTACTTCCAGTAAAAGTTTGCCAAATAGAAAATTGTTTCAGTCATCCATGTGATCTAATATGAACTCTCTGGTGTGAGTGTGAAGGAAGTAATTGGAAGTAAAGTAGAGTAGAGGCAAGGAGATCAATAAGGAGGATGCTATGATAGAAGCAATACTGGGAAGAAGGGATGGAGATTGAGTGAAGGGTGATGGAGGAAGGCAGGGAGTGACTATCACAAGCTTGTCCTTCCTTGAAGATGCAGCTGAGAAGGGCCGATATGCATTCTTCCCACCAAACATATTTTGAAATGCCTCCTGGACATCTTTATCCACCCGGATGCCCCATGAACCCCTTTACCTATAAATATGCTCAAGTCACTCGTATTAAAAAAAGATTGTAAAACTTTCCCTTAGCCTTGCCTCTCCCTCATACAGCTTGTTCCTACCCATAAATCCTTCCTATCCATCCTTTGACTACCATTTTTGTTATAAGCAATTCCTTCCCACTGATAATCTTCTCTTTGCTAAATTCAGTAGGTATTTTAAGTCTGTTATTACTGGACAGCTGCTGCAACTGCAGAACCCCAACATCACTAAAAACTCTATGCCTTGGATATTTGTTGCAACACACTTCTAATTTTATAACCTCTCCTTTTTCATTTTGGTTTCTTTGTTCTGCCCCAGAGTCTTCATTGCGAGTGTTGTTCAAGGACCTCTGCTGACTTTTCTGACTTTAGACCAGCTCTGCCCAATACAGAGGCCACTCGCCACATGTTACTACTGAGCATTTGAAATGTGCTAATGCAAGCTGAGATGTGCTGTAAGGAGAAAATACAGGCCAAATTTCAAACACTTAGTACAGAACATAAAAAGGAAAGTAGCCAGACACAGTGGTGTACGTCTGTATCCCAGCAGCTCAGGAGGTTGAGGTAGGAAGATCAAGTTCAGAATCAGCCTTAGCAACTTAGCAAGGCCCTAAGCAACTTAGGGAGACCCTGTCTCAAAATAAAAAATAAAAACGGGCTGGGGATGGGGCTTAGTGTTTAAGCATCCCTGGGTTCAATCCTGGGCACTGGGGGAAAAAAATCTGGAACCAAAAAAAAAAAGAAGGAAAGTAAAATATCAAGGTTTTCTATATCGATACATTTTGAAATGGTAACATTTTTAATATAAGATGTGAAATAAAATATATAATCAAGATTAATTTGGGCTGGGGATGTGGCTCAAGTGGTAGCACACTCACCTGGCATGCGTGCAGCCCGGGTTCGATCCTCAGCACCACATACAAATAAAGATGTGTCCGCCGAAAAACTAAAAAAAAAAAAAAAAAATTAAAATTCTCCCTCTCTTTCTCTCTCTCTCAAAAAAAGAGAGAGAAATTTCACTTGTTCCTCTTTTATTAATGTGATATGTTTTTTTTCCTTTTTTCTTTAATTTCTAAATTTAAAATTACACATGTGGCATGCTTTATATGTTTTTACTAGACAGAGATGCTTTGGATACTGTCCCTGGAAAATATTCAGTATCATAACTTCCCTCAAAACTATCTGAATCTAACCTTCCTTCTTCCTTGACCTTCAGATTCACATTTGCATATGAACACTAGTTAATAGCACTAGACATTTATTCGGGGTTTTCTCTTCCAAGTACCATTCTAAAGACTTTACATGTATTCACTTAGGTGCAATCCAGAACTCTATGAGATAGGTACTATTACTATCCTCTCTTTCACAGATAAGGAAACAGAGCACAGAGAAGTTAAGAAATGTGTCCAAGTTTACACATCTAGTGAGTGGTGAACCACACATGCAAATACAGACAGTTCTGCTCCCAGAGCCCATTTTCTCCCTAAACATTATGCTATAATAGCCCCCAGATATTCCTTAAAATCCACAAACTCCACCTTTTCTTACTGAACTATGTTTCTCATTTTTTTATACACTGGGCTGTATAACCTCTATTCTGCCCACCAGATCTGCTTGTCCCTCGATGACATTTGTATGGATTGGGGGGCCTGATTGCTTCTGCTTCTGGTTGGGATTGGCAATCCCAGCAGATCAAAAGGAGAGGAAATGAGTTCACAGTGTTTCTCCTTCTCCACCCCTGCTACAGCAGGGTGGCTGACTCCCTGGCCCTCTGACCATGACCAAGGTCACGGTTCCTGTCATGCAGCCTTCTCCAAACAGCCCCTCTGTCTCTAGGTTCCAGTAGCTGTTTCCTTCAGGTCTTGGGTTGATTACAGCATTGCTACTCTCTCCCCACTATCATTGGCTCCAAGGGGCTGTATTGTACTGTGGGGTTTGTTTCGTTTGATTTGGTACCAGGGATTGAAACCAGGTGCGCTTAACCACTGAAGCACATCCCCATCCCTTTCTGTGTTTTATTTTGAAACAGGGTCTTGCTGAGTTGTTTAGGGCATAAGTTGCTAAGACTGGGCTTTGAACTTGTATCCTCCTGCCTCAGCCTCCCAAGCCACTGGGATCACAGGCATCTGGCTGTACTTTGGTTTTAAATACACTGTCTACAACTTTGTAAATTATTTAGTTATTAAGTTTTCCTCAAATTGCCCAACCAACGTGAGTGGTTTCTGCTCTCTACAGGGACCCTGATAAAGACATACATGTTCCTTTTTCTGTATTCCTTAACTCATTCAGCAGCATCCTAAATACAGTCTCCAAAGCTAAACCTAGGAGTCATGCTGTTTATCCTTCCCAACTCCCACATCTCACCTTTGCTTAGTTTTGCCTTCTTGCTACTTTTGTCTTTTTTAGGGCTTTGCTGTCTCTCTCTAGATTTTAGTGCCAGCCTCCAATGGTCCTACTCAAACTCATCTCGATAACACAAAGTGAGCTCTGAGCTCTTTGGCTTTCTTTCATTTCATTCATAAAATGAAAACTCTCGGCAGGTTCTTCCCATGTTTAAAACCCTTCCATATCTCCACACCAAGACCATATCCCCTAAGTCTCTACCTGACAATTTATGCTCCAAAAATAGCAGACTGCCTGTGGTCCCAAGTTCACACTGTCAAGGTATTCCTCATCTCAGTGCCTTTGCACTTTGCTTCTGCTTGCTCACCCCAGCCTAGCCTGGCCAACTCCACTTTTCTATCACTTACAGAGTTAAGGGGAAGTCTTCAAATAGCATCCTTCCACACGTGCATTCTCCTCACTCATCCTGGGTAAGGTTCTCCTTCACTGTCTTGTGCAGGTCTGTGCTATTGTACTTACCACCTTATCTTTTTATTGCTCTTTGTATGTCATTTTCATCCTGAGCTTAACATAGTGCCTGGAACTCAGTATGTGTTCAATGAAAGTTTTGTTGAATAAATAGGATAAATATTATATATCCACCAGAAAAGTGAAGTCACTGGCCAAAGCCTATAATTTTGACTATTTAAGGCCATATTGAATTCTCAGTTTAATTTTATGGCAATTTTAGAAAATTGTCTTTCTGAATCATCTAATTCAGTTTGTATTTAAAGACCCAACTTTAATTTTTATTGAGCACATGGAGTCAATGTTTCTACACTGGTTTACTATAGAGACACATAATCTGCCACGTAAGGTATTTAATATTTTTCTGTTAGACTTTACCCCTAAACTGTGCTTTTTTATTTATTTGTTTGTTTGTTTATTTGGGGTATCTGGGATTGAACTCAGGAACACTCAATCACTGAGCCACATCCCCAGCCCTATTTTGTATTTTATTTAGAGACGGGGTCTCACTGAGTTGCCTACTGCCTTGCAGTTGCTGAGGCTAGCTTTGAACTTGGGATTCTCTTGCCTCAGTCTCCACCACTAAGATTACAGGTTGCGCCACTAAACTATGTTTACTGCAAATAATTTTTTTGCTTTTTGCCTGAGAAATAAGTCTTCATAGGCAACTAATTTTTCCCATGGCTTTCTGTTTCTTATTTCTAAAATGTACCTCTTTTTTCACATTTTACATGATTTAATTTATATGAAACTTTGAAAAAGGCAACATTAGAGTGATGGATAACAGTTCAGTGGTTAAGGTGGGAAAAGAAAGTCAGGGGTTTTTTTGGGGGGAGAGAGAATTGTCTGTGTCCTGATGGTGGCCAGTGTTTCATTAATATATACTTGTGTTAAGATGCACAGAATTGTACACCAAAAAAGGTCACATTTATTGTAAATTAGTTTGTAATTAAAATAAAGAAATTGAACCAGGGGTCTAGCTTAGCAGTAGAGAACATGCTTAGCATGTGTGAGTCCCTGGGTTCAATCCCCAACACAGGAAAGAAAGAAGAAGGAATATGTTTTTTAACTTTATTTTATTTATTTATATGTGGTGAGGATTGAACTCAGGGCCTTGCACATGCGAGGCGAATGCTCTACCACTGAACCATAACCCCAGCCCCCAGAAGGAATTTTTTTTTTAAAGAGAGAGAGAGAATTTTTTAATATTTATTTTTTAGCTTTCGGTGGACACAACATCTTTATTTTATTTTTATGTGGTGCTGAGGATGGAACCCAGCGGTCCGCGCGTGCGAGGCGAGCGGGCTACCACTTGAGCCACATCCCCAGCCCCAAGAAGGAATATTTTTTTAAAGTGAGTTTCAGGACAAAGATCAAGTCCAGAATTCTGACAAGAAATTGGCTAAAGACAAAGCCAGGATGTGGTTATAAATCCCTTTGTTAAGATTTCAGAGGAAACCTGTCAGGGGCTACTTCAAGGACTTGGCAAACTGAACAGATGATCAGGCTCCAGGGCTCCAAGGCTCCAAGGGCATGGAGTTCCTTAAAAACTCAAGGAAATGGTCCTCAATAGCCCACAGGCATTGGCCTCCCAGATCCAGGGGAGGGACATAAAGACATGCCGCCTTTTGTTGGGAAGTCCAGCAGGGACAGTGGTGTATGCCTATAATGTCAGTGACTTAGGAGGCTGAGTAGTAGCTTGGGAGGCTGAGGTGGGAAGATGGCAAGTTCAAAGACATCCTAGGCAATTTACTAAGACCCTGTCAAAAAAATAAAATAAAAAGGGCTAGGATTGTATAGGATTGTAACTCAGTGGCAGAGAACTTACTTAGCATGTGCAAGGCCCTAGGCTCAATTCCCAAGTTGTGTGTGTGTGTGTGTGTGTGTGTGTGTGAGAGAGAGAGAGAGAGAGAGGATTTATTGAATAAATGAGAAGAGTTTCAATGATCCATGGAACTCCAAAATTTCTTCTCTTTGTCTAAATCTGACAACTCAGTACTTGATCTACTGTTTTTCTTATTGACTGTACTCCATACTGTCAATGGTAACTTTTGCTTTCCAAGGTAACATTTAACAAGCATCCTCAACTACAGTATGAAACCCATTTCAAAGGAAGATATCTTTGCTCTTGGTGACAATTTGATAGCATTTTCTCTCTCCACATCTTCTATCCTATAATCCACCCAAGGAAAACTGGTCACTTTATTTAAAAATTTAAACCAGATAGATTGATTATTCATCTTGCAGGATTCCATTAAGAGTCTATCTCTTTGCACTTTTAAATTAGGGTTTAAGTGTTATTCTTTCTTATTGGGGTTGGTTTGTTTGTTTATTTGTTCTATTGAATTTTCCCTTTGTCTATTTCAGTGCTCTGAGGGAAAATCTAAGTGGAAGTCAAGAGGGGAGAAGTAGTGTAAAGATTGCTATTGTTTACATTGTTTTCTCATTGGTTAAAATTTAGTAGGCAAGGTGATCTTTTTAAATTTCCTCTACAATGTAATTTTCTAAGCATTGAAACAAATTTTTAGAAAAATCTCCTTTAGAAGATTGGGCACTTTTTAAAAAAATATCCTTCCACCTAGAATTCTACATAGAAGATATAACTGTTCATGAATTTGCCCCGTCCCGTCCCCCTCTTCTCTCAGAGCTTCTCTAGTTTGTGATTGAATGAGGAGTGCACAGAAGCAGAGACAAGCCCAGGATGGGGACTTTCCTCCCTGTGCTGCCCAGGTCCTTTGGTCTCTTGTGTCTTCCTCTTCTTAGCTCACTATGCAATACTAGCCACCAATCTCAGAGGCCAAAATGCCCCTTCTTGAACAAAAATATATCCATAAATAAAATAGAAAATCAATATTGTTATTCTAATCTTTTCCATTTACCTTTGGGAAAGACATTCCATATGATTATTGACTTAAATAGAACAGTTGGATGTCTTTTAACAAATGACTTGTAGCAATTATGTATCTACATAAGCTCTTATTTCAGAGGGGAAATAAATGCCTTAGGTGTCTCTGAAAGCAATATCTTTTGGGACTCCTTGGCTGGACAACACTAAGAGGATCAACTGCTTGTTCACTGAAGATTTTTAACCTTCCGTGAAACCAAGCTGTTTGCTACTGTCTCCCTGGAGCTATGAAGTTACTGGGAGGCAGGACTGACTTCGTGGTCTCCCGAGCTGCACAGTCACATAGGACGTCTGAGTTAGAAAGGCCCTGCGTTCCCATTTTTGCACTGCCTTTGCTGTCTTGAAATTCTTAATAATTTTGAACAAGGAGCTCCTAGTTTTTATTTCATAGTGGGCCCTGCAAATTATGAAGCTAGTCTTGCTAGGAGGTAGGAAATAACAAGCACAATTTAGGGAGAAAAAGTATACTTAATCCTCTATGCATTCTTTTCACAGAATCAGGCCAACTACATTCCAAAAAGCAAAAGAATTCCCTTTCCTTGCCTTGATTATTTTCCTCACCTTGATCATCTTATACGAAGATGAATATAGTATCTTAAAGAATATATAAAAAAGGATCAAGGAGAGGAAGGATGAGTTGACTTTTTTTACATATTACAGGAAATAAGACTAGTTTGGTGAAAATAACGCAGTTAGTCTTCTGGGGTTTTGTTGTTGTTTGATTTTAATTCACTCTCTGCCATGGGAAGTTTTAGATTCCATTTAAATGCAATATAAGTCTAAATCAGGGCTGGGGATGTGGCTCAAGCGGTAGCGCGCTCGCCTGGCATGCGTGCGGCCCGGGTTCAATCCTCAGCACCACATACAAGCAAAGATGTTGTGTCCGCCAAAAACTAAAAAATAAATATTAAAAAATTCTCTCTCTCTCTCTCTCACTCTCTTTTTAAAAAAATAAGTCTAAATCACCTTAGACATCTCTAGGGGGAACAACCACATAGATTGCTTTCTTTTTGGTACTGTACTTAAATTTTGGGAAAGGCATATTGTAGGAAGAAATTTTTTTTTTTTTCAGAAAATTGACATTAATGAATTGGTTGGTTTGGGTAAGGGTGCAGTGGTCCATATCCCTGCTCTACTCTGGGAGGCAGTAGAGCATAGTGCAAATCCAATCTCCAAGGAAGGATTGATTTCAATCCCAGCTGAATTACCTTGGGCACGTCCTTCACAGGCTCTGGACTTCTGTTTCCTCAGCTAGAAAGCTGGGTAGCTAATCCTGGCCTCATAGGGTGGCTGTGATGGGTAAACAAGTGCCTGTCAAATATTAAACAAAGTGCCTAGCATTGAGTCGGCTGCTGTTGTTAGTATTCCTCACCCTCCTTCTCTTCTCATGGAAGCCATGTCTAAAAAAATCTAGACTTTCTGGAGAGCTTGGATAAAGAATTTGGTATGTTGGTGCTACAATATCCTCACATTTAAAATGGCTACTGACCCAACACCACACCTAGTAGGTAACAGATACTCAATAAAGAAGACCGTGTAGGTTGGGGTTCAGGGTTAAAGAACACTTGGGAAATTTGTGGCTCACACCAAGAAATGCACAAACAACTTTCCTGCAATAACCATCATCTGTAGTGTGAATTGTATTTGAAATTTTTAAAAAAGATTAATTTTCCCTGCCATGTATGAAACCTACATACCAGTTTCAGTTACCACAGCATTTTCATATATGATCTCACCTGATAGGGTCATGTAGCTGGTAAATGACAGAATATGGAAAGTTGATTCTAAATTTTCTTCTTCATCACTTGTTTATTCTATCAAATATATGGAAATTAACTATCTTTTTCTGCTATCTTCAGAAAATTCACTTGTGCTGTCTTCAGAAAAATTTCTGCTATCTTCAGAAAATTCATGTGCAAGATGACTTATAAAAGGTGGTAAAAGTACTCTATAGTCAAGAGTGGTCTGGTACTTAGGAATGAACTCTCATCTTCCCCCAGCTGGTGTCCATGTGTCACAAAGATTGTCAAATTCAAGAGAATAGGATCTAGATTCCACATACAGAGGGCCATGCCCAGTGTGGATAGGGACTTACCGAAGATAAATTCCCCTGCATCCCAGTCCTATCTAAAATCAAACCCAAGCTTATACAATAGTGTTAGTTTAGGAAGCAAATTTCAGAAAATCTTTATTATGTCCTTTATTATCAAGCATCAAATAAAAACACTCCATTCCCAGAAGAAAAACACTTTTTCTTCTTGTAAACTCTTCTCCATGGTAAACAGTACTGGGGAGAGATTTGGCTAATGTCTTAACTGTGTTGTCTTCCAGTTCCATTCTCACTACATTTGGCTTCTACTTGATGTGGAATCCTGTGCTCAAGTCTAAACTCACCTTGTTCAGGTTCAGTGACCTTGGGCCTAGTCAAGACAGGTCCTAGGACCTGGTGTGTCTCCTTTAGAGATTTACTCTTTCCTCTGGATAATGGCCCACCCTTCTCACACCTTTCCTGTCTCCAACAGGGTCCACCTGGAATGGATCATAATCAAGACAAGAGTCTATATTATTTTCTTGGTGGTGGGCTTACTGGGAAACATTAACTCTTCCCTTTCAGTGACCAAGCTATGAGAAACAGCACAGTGAGTCCTTGTCATGGTTTTAGTAATAGCTCCACTTTCTTGAATGCTAAGTAAGCACTGGCACAATTTCTATAACAAACCTGCCATGTGAAAACCATTGATGCATATAATATGAAACCTTTGCTGTGGATTTAATCTTTTAGCTAAGTGGCCCCTCTAGATGGCTCCAATTGGAAAATTTCATGTAAGATGTACAAATAGAATTTTGACCTCCTCTAATAGAAACAGGACAAGAAAGAAATCAACTCCCTTCCTTTCCTTGCAGCCGGGAAGCTCAGAGATACTATGAGAACAATAGCAAATTGTCTGATTTGCATATATGCCTCCTTTTTCTTTTCTTTGTTTTGATATTCCATTTTATTTTTTTTTTTTAAGTTGGCCCAAATAATTTTTGAAAACAGGTAGGGAAAAAGCAAACTATTGCATATGTACACAATGAAGGCTTAGCATTTTCCAAAGCTTTCAGATACACAGTCAGAAAGAGAGAGGTCCCAAAAATCTTAAAATATCCTTGGGAAATAAACAGGCCTATGAAGACTTCTTCAAATCCCTGACCTGGAGTTGTGGTTCTCAAACTTCAAGGAGCATCAGAATCCCCTGGAGGTGGGGCTGGCCCCACCCCTAGAACTTTAATTCAATAGACAAGAGGGAGCCTGAATATTTACGTTCCTAACAAGTTCCCAAGTGATATTGATGCTGCTTATCAGGGACCCCAAACTGAGAACTACTAATGTGAAGAAACAATAGAGACATAGTTTCATGAGAGACATATAAGGAAAGAAGATATTGATATTAGTGCACCAAAACAAAAGGACAAAATAAAAGGAATAGAAGGAAGATACCAAGATACTACATTTGGCATGTTGGTGCTACAATATCCTCACATTTAATGGCTACTAACCCAGCAGCAAACTTAGTAGGTAGCAGATACTCATAAAGAAGACTGTGTAAATTGGGGTTCAGGATTGCAAAAAAAAAAAATGAGGAAAGCCAGAGACCTGGAGCTGCCTGGGTGGGAGGTGGGGCAGGGGACACAAATGGAAGCTTGACCTAAGCCGTAGGTGAAAAGCAGGTAGGGAAGACAGGCCAGGAGGGGGAGGGGTGGAGGATAGATCTGAACAGTCAGGAGGCAGAAATGTTAATGGTGTGTTGGGTGAATGTTGTCCTCAGAATGATCATCCAAAGAGCTCAATCCTAAATGAACAATAAAGAGATTTGATTGGTGGAAGCAGTGAATTCCTGGAAGGAACACTCAAGGGTTAATAGAGATGTGTGAATGAGGCCTGGAATGTGGTGAGTTTTTAATGTGAAATCAAAAGCTTTGACTTAAGGTTTCTGTTTTTTCCCCTGTGTTGGGGATTAAACCTAGTGCTTCACACATGTTAGGCAAGTGCTCTACCACTGGGCTACACCCCCAGTCTTGATTTAACTTAAGTTCTTTTTTTAAAAAATTATTTTTTAGTTGTAGATGGACACAATATCTTTATTTTTATCTGTTTATTTGTTTGTTTTTTTATGTGGTGCTTAGGATTGAACCCAGGGCATCAAGCGTGTGAGGCAAATGCTCTACCACTGAGCTACACCCCCAGCCCCACTTCTTAAGTTCTTAAGCAATGAGAATTCACCAAATGTTTTGAGTAGAGTATTAACTTGAGCAAACAGTATTTACAGATATCTTTGTATATGGTATTTTATATCTATTATATACATATTTAATATTATTGACTTATTGTGCTTACCACCCGTAAAGTCAATGAAAAAGAAGGGAGGTGTTAAAATGAACCATTAAAAGGCTGGTGTTTGGGGGGCTGGGGCTGTAGCTCAGTGGTAGAACACTTGCCTTGCATGTGGAGGCACTAGGTTAGATCCTCAACACCACATAAAAATAAGTAAATAAAATAAAGCTATTGTGTCCATCTCCCTGACCCCCTTGCTATTAGGCATGTCCTGGGAGCACTCATGGCTCTGCCATGCAACCGAAATCCTTTCCCCTGGCTCCATGTCCCAGGTAGTGAGGAGATACACATCAGTCACACACAACAACCCTTGCAGTAGGGCTGGGTCCAGCATGGGTCCAGAGACAGAGTGCTTCCACAGCCCACTCAGGCCCAAGAAGTTGGCAGTCTAATTCTATGGCAACTCTGGCAGGGCCAGCTGGCAGTGGTGGGGATGGCAATATCAAAACCCTCTGTCATCATACCCTAGGAATGTGTCCTGCCAAGAAAGGGAAAGGTCAGACCAGGGCTTGACCCCATGCAAACAACCAGCTCCCAGGAAATTCTGAATGCAGTTGGAGGTGAACCAGAAGAAGACGTAGCAACCAAGGCCAACAGGAATGTCAGTGTGTCCACACTGAGGATATTTCAGAGAGAAGAATCCAGAGGGGCCTTCCAACACATCTAGTCAGGAGAGCACACTGGGGTGGGGGGCACTCAAGGTAGATGAGAAAGAATAGTTTCTTTAGGGTTAAAGAAGAGATACAAGGGGCAGAAGCATGAGAACTAGGAAAAGGTTTTTGAGAACCAATATAATTTGGAAAAAGTCAAGAGGTTTACTCATCAGAACAAGAGGACTAAGATTATACTTTATGACTTACAAGAAAATTCAATTCTCAGAAGATAAGGGAGAGTGAAACAACTCGATCTGAGTTCTCGCAGTGATTTAGTCTAATTAAATGTGGGACACATCTCCTTGCACACTGGGTGGTATACCACTGAATCTCAATCAGCTAAAGTCTGAAGAACAGTTTCCTAGGTATTCCTGGTGTTTAGCTAGTTTGGAGAACTGGTACCAAGCAGAAACTCTGATTCAAGGAGCTATTTGGTTTTCTTGCTGCTGTGGTCACAGAGAAGCACTGGAGGAAAATAGGAAAGTAGAGTCTTAGGGTCTTGTGGGATCAAGGTCATGAGATGAACGATCTAAAATGGAAAGTGGGATTTGCAAATGTATCAGGTTCAAAGGTCGGCAATCTGGAGAGTAGCAAGGTAGCTCTGATTAGTCAGTTCATAAGTGATTTAGCAATAGAATCTGGAGGAAGGAATTGGAGGAAACAAAATTTGCACTTTGACAGTGGCCTACAAATAGAGAAGATTGACTTGCTAATTATACCTGTGAGAAGTGTTATACCAATTATGCCTACTATGTGCCAAGTACAACGTCAGCAATTACAGTTTCTAACCCAAGCCTGTGCTGTTTCTGAGATACAGTTCTACCACAGATTTTTTTGGGGGGTGGGACAGAGGAGACAGTATTAAACCCTGTGCCTCAGGAGTGCTAGACAAACACCCTATGACTGAGCTACATCTCCAGTGGCAGAATATTTTTATGTTGCTATCTATGTGCTTTAAGACCAATATAGTGGAGACTCTTAACAATCTTAACTCTACTTCTTGGTGAAGGAAAACCAAGAAGACTGAAAAAAAGGGACTGTGCAGGGGTGGGGGTGCAGCTCAGTGGTAAGGCACTTGCTGAGCATACACAAGCCCTGGGTTTGATCCCTAGTACTGCAAAAAGAAGAAAAAAAGGAGTGATGCTATCTATCATATTTTCCTTCACGACAAAAGGACGCTGTGCTTATCCCATTGAAACAAAAGTAAAAATTAAACAAATGCATGGGTTATAATATTAATTTTTTCTGTAATAAGAAATATGGGAAAAATAAAAGTAGACTTTGAACTTTCTCCATGGTCTGTACAGACGTATTACTTTAAAGTCAGAATGAGTCAGCCAAAAAGAGGTCGTCCTTAGCTTTTCCTGAAGCTCTGTTTTCTCAAGCATACTCCCAAATATTAGATCCTGAAAAAAAGAGGGTTTGTGATGTCCAAAGTAAACCAGCCAGAGGCAAGAGTAGCACTCAAATGTCTTTTTAATCATTACTACTTTTCCTCCGACTTCTCAGCACATAAACCTAACTGCCAACCCACCAGGTGGTTGTGACAAGCAATTCAATTACTTTAGTAAATGTAAGGACATCATTTTCACCAATGCATTAAAACTTCTGATTGTTGTTGCACAAAGTAGCACAGGATTACAATTAAATTCTGGGGGGAAAAATGCTCCCTTAGTTATTTTTTAAAAATATTTTGTTAGTTGTTGATGGATCTTTATTTTATTCATTTATTTATATACCGTGCTAAGAATTGAACCCAGTGACTCACACATGTGAGGCAAGTGCTCTACCACTGAGCTACAACTCCAACCCCTCCCTTAGTTTTTTTTGAGATGTTTACTTTTTAAATATACATATGTGTGTGTGTGTGTGTGTGTATCTGCACCTTTAGACACACACACAAAAAAAATTTTTTTTTCAGGTCTATTATAGAACCGGTGGTTCAAAAAAGTATTACAAACATAAGATTAGCTTCTGTGATCTCAGAGGCAGTGGCAGTGGCTGGGGAAAGAGGCTCTTCGTTAAGCTGGGGTGTGGCCATGGGTCACTGTGATCTTTCAGGACCAGAACAAAGGTGTGTGGAAGGCCAGGCAGCCTTGGCCATGTTGGCAGCTGAAGTTCAGCAGGCCCTGTTTCCATCTTCCTTGGACAGGCCTAGAGTGCCAGGTGTAATTCTCTGGTTCTCTGCCCAGGTTTGCAGGGATCGAAAGTGGCGCCAGACACATTCACTCATGGCCAGAAAGAGCCTCTTGATCTTGAGCACATTGTATGTTGCAGGCCACAGAATCCGAGTCAGAGGAGGCACCAGCCAGGCACAGAGCAAAGCAAGTGAAAGAATTCAGGTACTATTAGAGGGATAAGATAAAATCATTAGGCTCCAAAGGAAAAAGCCTCGTTTATGATTAATTAACCCAGGCAAAGAATAAAACTGTAGCTTTTGTACTTGAAGTGCATGTGATTTTTTTTTTTCACAATGATAAATTCCAAGACTCTTCTTTGCCCTTCAGGCTTTGTACTAGTAGCCTTTAACGTTGGACAGTGTACTGTTTAATCTTATAAGTTCTTGAAATACTATCATTTCCTTAAAGGAAAAATAAATAGAAACTGACATTCTGTCGACCATCCCATTACTAGCAATGTCGACATTGATAAATTGACTGAACCTCCCTAAAATAGGTATTTGTTAATTCAAAAATGTTTCTCCTCTTTCAAGTTTTTTTGGCAATTAAGAAGAATGAAAGCACTAGCGCATATTAAAATGATTAAGTACTAGGATGGTAGCTATTATAAAGACAATGCTTCAGAAACTGAATAAATGTAAAAAGTGAGACTCGTTGTGAAAGAGAGTATCGTGATGTTTTCATTTTGAAAATATATTCTGCAAATGAACTTCTCCAAATATATTCTTCAAGTCTTCAAGAATGTATGACTATGGAAAAAAAAATAATTACCTTTTCAACTTAACAGAAGGAAAACTGTTGGAACAGTTTAGGCAATGCCTATCCAATAATAAAAAAAATGTTTCTTGGACCACAATTCATTCTCTAAACCTTCAAAAGCCTATCATTTATCATTAATTTTGAAATAAAACAGGAAATACCTGTACTAAGAAAACCTTTGAAAACAAGCAGAGTAATTGGCAAGGAATATTTTGGGAGGCACTGACAATAATGTAATGCCTGGATTAGTCTTTCAAAAAACATGAAATTGTAGCTGGGAGGCATATGTAGCTAAAGATTCAGCATTCCAGCACTGAACATTATAACTCAGTTCTCTTGATATTCTGACATATTATTTAACAAAAAGCACATGGAAGATGTTCCCAAAACCAAAGGCAGAGTTCCTATGTGAATTAAACTTCCATTGCTGTAATAGAGCTCTTGGGTATAAAGGGCATAAAGATATTAAAGTGCTTTTGTGCTGGACACTTTTCAAGAACAAAGTAAAAACACTTCAAAAAGATGTTTTATATTTATGTTGGTATGTGTATGCATGTTTGTATGTAAGCATCCGTGTATGTAATACTCGCCTGTTGTCTCTTTTTTGAAGTAATAGGGGTTGAACATAGGACCTTTAGCATGCTAGGCAAGCATTGTTCTACCACTGAGATATACTCCACTCCCCAAGTCCCCACCTTTTTTTTTGAGACATTGTCTTGCCAAGTTGCCTGGATTGACCTCCAACCTGTGATCCAACCTGCCTTAGCCTCCTGAGTAGCTAAGATTATCAGTATCAGTGTGTCTACTGTTCCAGCTCACTGTCTTATTAAGAAATATATTTCTTTTAGTTGTTAAAGGAAATTTTTATTTATTTATTTATATGCGGTGCTGAGAATCGAACCCAGTGCCTCACACATGCCAGGCAAGTGCTCTACCACTGAGCTACAACCCTAGTCTCCTAATTATTTTTAATATGCCTTAGTCTCCAGTTGCTTGAAAAGTTTAGGATTATAATTGTGATTTCCATCTACAATGTTTGCTCTTATTTTTCTCTAAACAGACCTTGGATTTCCCACGTCTCTGTCTTTCCGTAGGCTGTGCACTTTGCTTTGAACACCCTCTTTTGAACTTGCTCTGAATTCATTCAAGCACCACATTATTTCCTAAAGTCCACAACTGGCTGTGATCTCCTTCATTTTGTTGTTTTGTCCCCCTTTTATGATTACTTTTTTAAATATATTTTTTTAGTTGTGTATGGACACAATGCCTTTACTTTATTTATTTTTGTGAGATGTTGAGGACTGAACACAGTGCCACAAACATGCTAGGCAAGTGCTCTACCACTGAGCTACAGCTCTAACCCCTGATACATTTTACTTTTGAATTAAGCTTATTAATATTACATTCCTATCCTTTTTTTCTTCTCCTTTCACTCCAACAAACACCAGTTAGAAAAATTTTTGAAGGAAAATATTTTATTTTCACCATGCTAAAACGAACCAACTGGGAAGCCATTAGATTAAGATGGCACCAGAGTTCCGAGTTCTTACTTAAGGAAATAAAAACCCAACTCAGAATAATTGAATGAATCAGAAATCCACAACTAATTCTAGGGACATTACCAATCAGAAAAGGTTAAGGAACCTCTAGGAGGGATTTAATACTACAGTTCTTCTTGAACCAATCAAATACTTTCTTTGTCCCCACCCCCGCAC
>NW_026000103.1:4006074-4036014 GCF_001458135.2 Marmota marmota marmota
CCCATGGCCACACCCCAGGCTGGGGATGTAGCTCAGTAGTAGTGCATTTACATAATGTGAATGAAGTCCATTCCCTAGAACTGCCTCCTTGCCCCCTCACACCTTCTCTCAAACTGCCACCCCCACCCCCCAAAAAAGAAGGTTTTTCCCTGGAGGACCTCTAGTGGAGCCCGAATCAACTCATCTGCAGTCTAGTGAGGTCATATCTGCTCAAATAAACACTTCAAAATGTTAATTTGTCTATGTTGATCTTTTAACAACTTACAGAATACCACTCAGTACAGGGAGTTTGGCATATAATGGGTGCTCAAAAATGTAATTTGGGATGAATACATTTGAATTAATTTGTTGAACTTTTTATATTCATTGAAATAATGACAATTCATTCATAATGGGTTTTTCCCCCCCCTTGGGTGGGGGTCTTGTTTACTCCAGAGATCATTCTTTAAAACAAATTTTGATGTGAAAGTAAATATTTGATTTTTCTCTCCTTTTTTCATATGAATTAGCAAATCTTTTTCCTCTTTCCTCCCTCCTTTTTTTTTTCTTCCTGTATTATTTCTTCCAACATAAATCAAACCCCTTTTATCTGGCAGTTATAAGACTCAAAGAAAAATAAGAAATCTGGATCAAAATTTCAAATTTAATAGTTCTGACAAAGCTATAAATCATATTCTAAATGAAGAAAAATACCTATCTGATGTATTTATCTTAACAAGAAAAAGGTATTTTAAGACTTCATCAAAAAGAAAAAAATACCAAGGAGTCAGAATTTAAATACACCCTAAGTCTTTTCGCAGGCCAATTCTTCTTCATACCAACATTTTTTTTTTTCACCAGAAAATACAACCCTTCATAACATGACAGTTGCTTAATCTTAAACTACAAATTTTAGAAAACAGTTGGTGAGGAAGTTTTGGTATACCTTTGCATGTATCCCACTGCCCCAGTCCCTAGTATTTAATAGACAAGTTGCTGAACCACTCTTATCCACCACAAACACTAGCAGGGAGGTTGTCAGTGATTCTCAAATACTTACTGAGCTCCCACCCCAAGCTGGTCACTGTTCTAAGTGTGAAGTTTAATAAAGGAAAGATACAAAGCATTTCAATCCCCGAAGAATATAACTTGATCTACTTTTGAAGGAGAGTAACTGATTTCACATTTGTGGGTAAATAGGGTTGCCAGAGCCCAACAGGGGGGCACACATCTGTAATCCCAGCTACTCTAGAGGCTAAAGCAAGAGGGTCACAGTTTCGACCTGGCCTGGGCACCTCAGTGAGACCTTGTCTCAAAAAGAAAAATAAAAAGTGCTGGGGATGTAGCTCAGTGAAGTACCCCAGAGTTCAGTCCCGAGTACTGATAAAAAAATTTTTTAAAGAAAGGGTTGCCACCAGTGATATGAAAAATTGTACTCTGTGTAATAAGAATTGTAATGCATTCCGCTCTCAGATATATATACATACATATATATACACTATTTATATTTAATATTTATATGTAAATTTAAAATTTTTAAAAATAAAGAAAGGGTTGCCAGATAAAATTAGGATAGTTTGTTAAATGTGAATTTCAGATAAATGACGAAAACATTTTTTGTATAAATAAGTTCCATGCAATATCTGGGATATGTTTATACAAAAATTTATTTATTGTCCAAATGAAATTCAAATTTAACTAACTGCACATCCCTGTATTTTTAAAAACTATTGTTTGAGCAATTTTAGGTTCACAGCAAACTAAGAGGAAGATACAAGGCTGGGGTTGTGGCTCAATGGTAGACTGCTTGCCTAGCATGTGTGAGGCACTGGTTTCCATTCTCAGAACTGCATATAAATAAAGAAAAACAATAAAGGTCCATCAGCAACTAATAAATATATTTTAAAAAAGAGGAAGATACTGAGATTTCCCATATACATCCCGCGCCCACACATGTATAATCTCCCCGTTATCAACATCCCCCATCAGAGAGGCAAAATTTTTTATAACTTCCATTTACACATCATTATCATCTAGACCCCCCCTTAGTTTACATGAAGTTTCACTCTTGG
The DNA here is from genome assembly GCF_001458135.2 of Marmota marmota marmota. NCBI lineage: Eukaryota > Metazoa > Chordata > Mammalia > Rodentia > Sciuridae > Marmota > Marmota marmota. The sequence goes on from NW_026000103.1 coordinate 4,008,126, forward strand.
TGTTGTACATTCAATGGGTTTGGACAAATGTGTAGTAACATTTACAACCCTTTATTATAGAATAATACTGTATAACGCTTTATTATAGAATCATACATAGTATTATCACAGACCTAATGAACTACTTGTGCTTGACCTAGTCACCTCTACACAAACCTCCCATCCCTAAATCTTGTTTTTTTTACTTGCTAAATTCAGTAATCCTAATGGGAAAGGTGAAGGGAAAGTGAGGAACAAGAGACGGTAAACAAGAAATGAAAGATGAGACCAGGCAGAGAAACACGGGAGAGTTTATTTGTCAGAGCTGACAAATAAAGACCACCTCTCTAGAGAAGAGAGAGGTCCCAAGATATTTGAATGCTCAGCTTTTATGGGGTAGGGGTTTGGACTTGTAGTTGTGGCATTATGGGATAGGCTCAGGGGTGCTTGCATCAGAGCTAGGTGGGTGGGGAATAGCATGGGATTGGCTTAGGTTATGGCACCATGGGGCTTTCCAGAGCAAAGAGGTCTTGTCCTTCTGAAATTGGCTTAGGGTTATGGTACCATGGGTAGGTCACTAATGGGTTTAGGGGGAGTTCCAGTAAGGGGAAGTACAGGAAAGTGAAACTTACAAGATGGTTGCTCGAATGTTAAATCAATATCCTATAGAAGGAACTGACGACATTACTGCCTTCCTTTCTGGAAGCTGGTGGGGGCTAGGGAATGAAGGCCAGAAGGTGCAAAGTGAGGCAGACCAGCTTTGAGGAAACACAACTAGGTAGTGAGGGCAGAAAACTAAGAAGTAGAAGCTGTAAAAGTCAAATATTTTCCGTAACAAAAGTTGCAAACTGTTAGGATTGGGTCAGGATGGTGGCAGACACTGAATAAGAGCAGGGGGCGGGGGGAGTAAGTAAATGGCTGAAGTTCAGGCAGAAAAGTTCAGTAGCATGGCTCTCCATATCTGTGAGTTCTGCATCCACAGATTCCATAACTACAGATTCAACCAACTGCAGATCAAAATCAACATTTCCGTTATGTTGTTGCTGACAAGTACTTTGTAGTTAGACCTGTGAAGTCTGTATACATACTAAACATGTACAGGCTTTTTTTTTTTTCCCATGTCATTCCCTAAACAATAGTATAATAACTATTTACATTGTGTTAGTATTACAAATAATCTAGAGATAATCTGAAGTGCACTTATATGCAAATACTATGTCATTTTATATAAGGGACTTGAGCATCCACAGATTTTGGTATCCTAGAGGAGAGAGTTCTGGAACTAATCCCCTACAGACACCATGGGATGACTAACTCTATTATTTTTTCCACATCTCTGCGATAACTATTCTCTGTCATCCTCTAATCTTCAGCAAAGTCTGCTGCAAATACATATTTCTCTGTGTGTAAACAGAGGAATAGAGAAGCTTTTATACAGGAATGTTCCCTTCAGCCTTGAGGGCTTTACTAGTTCTAGGGAGTGCCAGGCAGCTAGCTGTACTGTGACACAAGTGAGGTAAAAAGTTAGACCTATCAGCTTTAGTTCTAATTTGCTCCTGGTGCACAGCTGTAGCTACAGAATGCTTAGCATTCTGGAGTTGGCGAAGCAAGCTATTTATCCAAATGGCAGGGTGTCTGTGCCAGTCCTTGCCCCAGGTCTAGGGCCATCCCACGTATTTGCAAAAAGTACCCAGGAGAAAGCTGCCCTTTCCTTCCTAGAAGCCAAGAAGTTCTGCCAAACATCATGCCTGTGGCTCTCACTCCAGAGGTGTGTACAAATTTTCTATTGACTGTGTTCAAGGGCTGAAGCCAGCACCTGGTGTTTCAATGGAATTATCAGATGACAGACCCCTAAATACCATCACAAGGTCAACTCTATCAGCCTGGCTATTTTTTCTTTCTTTTTTTTGGATCAGGATTCTTAGTTACTTGGAGTTTCTCCATGTTGTCTGTGTCTCTGGAATGCTCTATCCCAGCTGGTTTGTTGAGGCTTCCAGTCCTACCAGCCTGATTTCCTACTTTGCTTCAGTCAGATTCAGTTGGAGGCTCTGAGATGCACAGCTAGTGTTTACTCAGAAGGATCACCCTTTCTCGGTTCCAAGTCTGAAGGCAGGCCTTTACTCTGTTCCCTTCAGTTCAGACTTGCATCTCTGTGATCTGGAATCTAAAATTGTGTTGTAAAATTTTTGCTTCTCTCGTATACAGTCTCTTCTGCTCCTTTTTGCCCCACATCCCAGATATCTCTTTCTCCCTATTGGTACATGGCCTCCACTCTCAACCCTGGCTCACAGCGCACCTTGTCACCATCTAGCCTTGTCCTCTAACTTGTTTCCTGGAACATGGACAGAGACACTCTGATACTCTCCTAATCTATATTTCATTTTTTTTCCTTGAAGTTATTAATGGTGGGCCTTAGAAAAAATGTCAGATTTGTTCCCCCTGCACCTCCACCAGAGAGTGAGTGAAAGAAAAACATCACACACGTGTCACATTTGCTGCTGTGAAAGACTCATCAACTTCAGAGAATGCAGGCAATAAAAATGTACATCTTGGGCTGGCGTTGTGGCTCAGTGGTAGGTAGAGCGCTTGCCTAGCACCTGTGAGGCCCTGGGTTCAATCCTCAGCACCACATAAAAAATAAATGAATAAAATAGGGCTATAAAAAAGTTACCTCATTTTAAAAAAATGTACATCTTGATCACATAAGCAGAACAGGTTGACTACTGGCTTTTCCTTTATATAACTCTAGGTCAAGTGTCCTATCCTGTGACTCTGCCATCTTATAGGGCTTTGGATTCCCCTGTATTGAGTCCACAGATAGACAGATTCTAGAGAACCTAATACAAACCCACCTCTTAGGAGCCTTAGTTGCAATTACATTCTCACCTAAATGCAAAGCACTGGAAAATGTGGTTGCTGACCTTGCAGCCACCATCCAGTGACATCTGTGTACCATGCAAATAGGGTACATGAATCGGGTAGAAAATGAGCTGTTTCTGCTACACACAATAATCCTCAATTGTCTGTCAAAAATACAGCTTCCACCCTACAATAAAATTAATACATAAAAAAATTAAAATTTTTCTTCAAACAGACCAAATGAGTTGCGAAGAAAAAGTTTATGTGAAGAAGGAATTTTTTCTTCAAAGTAAGTTGAGGATATTGAGTATTTTATGTTTCTATAATGTCCTTTCCTTTCTGTGTATATAATGGTATGTAACTGGTTGTATTCTAATCTCTGTAGCTGAATGAAAATAATTTATGCATGACAGTATGCAACAAGAGTCTTAACTTCCTGTAGCTAGGCACACCTGGTCGAAATAACATAGCTATGAGGGATATCTGAGAGTCTTCCCATTTTTGTTATTGCATATAGGGTAAAAGCACAGATGTACATAGGTCTAATAATACTTGCTGAGCAGATTTATTCATTCAATATGCACATCTTGAGTGTCTACCATGTTTATGTCATGATCCCAGGCACCAGAAATATTAGGGCAATAAGCAGGATCCCAGCTCTCATGAAGTAAAAAGTTCATGTCAAATTGATTCCACTTTTGAGACAAGACAATTTCGAGTTTATCCTTGGGACACCTGGATTGTTCCTGAGTCAGAAAGGAGTTAAATTGCTGGGTGCAGTGATATGTGCTTGTAATCCCAACAGCTTGGGAGGCTGAGGCAGGAGGATTGTGAATTCAAAGCCAGCCTCAGCAATTTAGCAAGGCCCTAAGCAACTCAGCGAGACCCTATGGGATGTGGCTCAGTGGTTGAGTGTCCTTGGGTTCAATCCTTGGTGACAAAAAAAAAAAAAAAGGAGTTTAAGTGTCCCTGAGATTGTAAGTCTCCTCTGCTGGTCATGAGAATGTCCATGTCCAGCAGGGTCAGTGACAGGAGAAAAACCTTGAACATCTTAAGAAAGGGTTGTGAATCTTTCTTCAGGGTTGAGCTATTTCTCAGAAATTGAGCTATTGATTTGAACAGGATTTTTATACCATTAAGGATAGAAAATTAGCATTAAGATGCACTGGAATGCAATGTACAGGCTTTTCTCAGTACATAAAGTCTTTTTATTTATTTATTTATTTATTTAATATGGGGGCAGGGTCTCACTGTGTTGCCCAGGCTGGTAGCAAACTGTTGGGCTCAAGTGACCCTCTCATCTCAGTCTTCCAAGAAGCTTCCACACTCAGCTGAAAAGTACTTCTTTTGATACTCTGAAAACCCCCCATATCTTTCAATTTTCCCTAGTTAAATTCAGCTCTTCTTGGGAGTCTTCTCATGAAGAACCACTTGTTAGAAGTAATATCTCCTTTCTTCCATTCCTCCCTTGCTGGCATCTTTTGTGGTACTTACTGTTTCTTCTGGTAGGTTAATATTTGTGTGACACTTATTTCTTGTGTTAGAGGGGAAATATCAGCAGTAAAACATGGCAATTAAAGACACATTCTAGATTCAGCCAGATATAGGGGGGCTCCACTCAGGCCACCTAATAAACTGTGTGACCTCAAACCAATAGTCAACTTCTCTGAGCTCAACATCTTCCTCTAAAAATGGATATTATATTATGGATATTATGGATATGATGCAAAATGTCAATAGCACCATCCTTGGAACATACACTACTCAATGTATGTTAGCTAGTTTTACTGGCCACTTTGCCTTTCTTAGTTAATAATTTCAACCTCCAGAAGCTGGTGTTCTTAAAGCTGTTTTCCTGAAGATGGTTCTGCTTTGCAGATCTTACAGAACTATCTCATGGCTGATTGGGAGAAGAATCTGATCAGTCTTTTCAGGAAAACGGTTGCTATTTGCTCACATCCATAGCTGACTTCCTTTGTCTCTGGTTGGAATGGATCTTGGCTCCAGTATCCCTGGGTTTATCTCAGAAATAGCATTTAGTAGGCATTCAATGCTTCAACACTTATAATCCCAAATTACTTGTTAACATAAGGAAACATTCAAGTTGCTCTTGTGTAGAAGTATTTAACTGATGCTATAATGCTAGAGTTCACAAATATGGTAAAAGTATAAGAAAATAAATTACATTGTTGGAAAGATAGATGCCTTTAATTTTATTTTTCTGTAATTTGAGTCAAAGAGAACACAAAATTAATTTTGTCGATATTTTTCCCCAGAGGGTTCAAATGATGATGACACTAAATCATGAGAAACTCTCTTGGTTTTATTATTTTTCTCCTAAAAGGAAAAACAGATGAGATTTTATAAGTTCAAATGACATTTTAACAAAAAATTGAGTTTTAATTTTTAAATAACCTACTTTACAAAAAGGATCGTTTTTATCGTTCATTTTATTCCTTCATAAATTCTGTCACAAGAATAAAATAAGAACTTACTAGCTTTTTTAAAAGAACATATTTCATCAAGAATGAATTAAAATAACAATTTTAATTTTTTTCTCTCAGATATTGACCATACTTCCCAAATTAATTTATACTATTATAGGAAATATTTTAGCTCTGGAATATTGAAATATGCTTTATTCTGCATAATATTTAAAGAATTTCTCAGTTGATCCCAGGCATTAATTTCAATGGAGTCTTTCTTTGGTCACTCAATAATTCAGCTGACAGTTTTTGAGAGTCACTTAGGTTCTAGGCTCTGTGCTCAGTGCTGAGGGACACAAAGCTGAAAAGGTACATTGCTTACACTCAGCAATCTCCCAACAGACATTTAATGAATTATTTTATTTTCCTGTTATAGTAAAACAAGCAGATATGAATATCTCTAGGTATCAATAAGTGATCTTTACTTCAAATATAAGTCTCTCTTGATGGAAGACTAGATTATTTAAATACACACAATACATTGTTGTAGATTTTTAACCCCAAGTCTGATGTTTTATAAGTTTTATCTTAAGCCACATTTTCTGCTCCTAATGAAGGATTTTAGTCATTCGTTCATTCTTAGAACAAATATTTGAACATCAATGTGTGTAAAGCAACATAAGTTTCTCTGCAGGCTAAAATGAGTGGTATGATGCAAAAACTTCATGGAAGAAACAGAGACTTCAGCTGGAGCTTTGGGGAGAGGGAGAAGAAATCAGTTACTGGCACACACATCAGAAGGAAAAAACATGGTTATCTATTTAACTGATTGATTATTTTCTCTCCTCGTGAAATACGAATATGAATGGTTTTTATCCAGATCCTTTTCTGTTTCTTTCCTCTAAAACTGCATTTGAATGGGCATGGGGGCCCTTTACCTTCTTCCTCAAAGTTTCTAGCCAGTCCCAATTAATTAGGTCCTACTTTCTTTTCTTTTCCTGAGTCAGGAATATGCACCAAAATATCAACTGGAGGCTAGTATGGAGTAGAAATAAAGAGACTTATGTTCTATACTTTACAATCCTATAATGTTTTCACCTTAATACTCTGAGTATGTCTGCCCTCTAATTTTTAAAAGAAGTTTAAAATGGAAAGATTAGATAACCATACTTTATGTAGTCAAAGGCAGCTCCCAGCTCCCAGAAGCACATTCTAGGTCATAACACTCAAAATGTAAGAAATGTAAACAGTTGAAGGGAGTTTATATAATTCATAATTTCTTTACTCACCCAGTCCCAGATTTTCTTTGCTAAGGTGGCCTCATTTATTCTACAAGTGTGTGTTCTGAGATTCTTCCAAAGGAGATTGAAAGAGAAATGATGTATGGGTATAACATCTTAAATAGGGCTAGGGTTCAGGTGGGGAAGGAGAAGTTGTGAGGTGGGCCAGAGGGTAGTTAAAAATTGGCCTATGGAAGGGTTCGCCTATTGCCAGTATCACCGTGTGTATGTATTTGGATATACTGGAACTAGAACTGGGGTTTTCCACTGCACATCAGAGGTCTTCAAACAGCTAGCTTGGAGGGATTTTATGCTTCAGTTCATCTAAAGCTTGCATCTTAAAGTTGATTGTGAGAGATGACTGATCACAGGTTTTGGGGGGACATATTTTACCTGCCAGATGGGCAGAAGTTTCTGTGAGTCCTTAGAGAACCTGCATCCTTCAGGTAACCAGTTTTTCGTCTGTTTGTTTGTGTTTGCTTTGTTGTGAGTAATGAGATTGAACCCAGGGCTTCACACATCTTAGACAGGTGCTCTACCACCAAGCTACATCCCCAGACCCAGGTAACCAGTTTTGACAAATGAATTCAATTACTTGTGAATGTTTGGTCTTTTCTACATGCCTGTCACAAAAACCTGGAAACTGAGTTTTTTTCTAGGATGGGTGGATTGGAGAAACACCACCTGGGACAGTTGACCCTCCTTCTTCTGCTCCTCCAGCTGTGCTCTAGAAACTGTCTTACTATCAGCATCCTGTAGTGCACACTATAACTAGGATGCTAGGATGTGGAGGCCTCCTTTGAGTTTCTTCTCCATTATTGACTCCACAGATCACACTGGCCTGTTTGAAATTTTGTGATCAGTTTCCCTGATTCTGAGGATAAAAAAAAAAAAAAAGAGAGAGAGAAGTAATATATCTGAGTGCCTCTTGGGATAAATATATGTATATACACTTCACCATTCAGATTAGTGTGTTTTTAGCATTAGTATACACTTTGTTGGTCAAATACATTAGTGTTCCATTATTGGAATAATATTTGGTGGCGTGCCAAATGTCTTCTGATTTGACACAAAGTGGGAATGACAGTCAACTTCCAAGAGTGAATTAGCATCTGTGAAGCTCTTCATCATGGAGATAACTGATTTTATATTGATATTTTCTAGTTTTCCTCATTTGTTTTTGCTTTCTTTCTTAAGCAGCATATTTATTGCTATTTTGGACCAGTTTTTGTGATCTTGGCATTAAATGAGACAGCTATGTAAACAAGTTGCAAGAAGGCATTATTAGTTTATCAGTAGAAAGATGTCTGGTCCATTGCCAAGATTCATTGATCTGTTTATTATGACCCTACCCAGTACAATATTAGTAGCAATTTAAAAAATCATCTTAGGGTTTCACTTATGGAAGTCCACCGGTTCATTTATTAACCTACATTTGAGGGCTAGCTCACTGTATAATCTTACCAGCATTATTATGACAGTTGTTATAATCCACCGCAGCCAGGGAGCAATATCCCAATTATATGTTCTATTGTTTCACTTGTGATATGAGAGCAATACAAATTGTTGATGATAATTATGTTGATTTTCAACAGTTTGCAAATTAGTAAATTAGTACATTTAGAAATATAAATATACCCAAAGGCTAATATGTGTGTTGGGGCTAGTTAACGAGTATTTATTGAGTGCCTATGGTGTGTGGGGTGGACTATAATAGGCACAGTGGTAGGGATATCAGTGACAGTATAAAATAAACAAGGAACCTACCCTGGCACAAATTATAGTTTGTGCTAGATCAAGATAAAAGTACCTTACTAATTGAGTTAGTTTTGTCTGGCAACCTGCAATTCTGAAAAAATGGCATAAAACAGCAATTTATTAATTCCCACCATTCTGTGGGTTGGCTAGGCTGTTTACCGACTGGTTTTACCTGGGCTTAGTGATTCCAGAGGTCATCCTGCTGGAGAGTCACTAGGTTGGAAGGCCTAGCCTCACTCACATAAATGGCAGTTGGTGCTGGCTGTGGACTGAGCCCTTGTTCCTCTTCCAGGTGGCCTCTCATCCTCCAGCAGTCTAGATCAGCTCCATCATGTATTCTCAGAACAATGCTCCAAGAGGGTAAAAGAGGAAGCTGCAACACTATTGAGGTCTAGCCTCGGAAATTGCATAACACCATGTCTGCCCCATTATGCTGATCAAAACATCATCTAAAGTCAGCCCAGATTTGCAGGGTGGGGAGAGACAGATTGCACCTCTTGATGAAAGATGCAGCAAAGTCACATGACAAAGGTGGGCACCGAGCAAGATTTATGCCATGTTTTGCAATGTAACACCCTTATGTATAAATTAGTCCTTTACCAGGGTTATTTCTGCACCTTAAAATTCCTATTCTATTATTTTAGGTGATTAAGAAATTGATCAAAACCCAGCTCTTCTCAAACCTAAAGTTACACAGGTTCCTTTTCTTCATAAGTTTAAGTGTTAAAGAACTGGTATATATGATTTTCTTCTCAAAGTGTTTGTTCTGAATGCAGTGGCCTCCTATTTGACTTAATATTTAGTTTAACAATAGTGGACTGCTATTTCTGCTTAAAAGATTGCTAGAGGGAGATCATTGTAGAGCCTTGAAAACAAAGAGGAGCTAATTAACTGTGAGTTTCCTAGTGTTAAAGTCCATTTATCTTCAGTTGCCTTTAATTTTTTGAGCCTGAAGGCATTGTCTTCTTTAAACTTTTGAAGAATTTTATTTTGGTGGTGCTGGGGATGAACTCAGTGCCTTGAGCACCCTAGGCAAGCATTCCACCACTGAGTCACACCCCCAGCCCCTAAAGAATATTTTCTAATAAAAATAATGGGTTCTAAAATAATATCATACTATTTAAGAAATAAGCTATTAATCGTATGGCAAGTTAGATGTGCTCTGTATGTAGAATAAATTTATTTTTATTTCTATAATTGAGCACTGTTCACACATTAAAACACTGGATTTTATTTATAGGTCCTCTGGAAATAAGTCTTCAGAATTATGATGACCATGTAATTTATTTATGGTTTAAATTGTTTTCAGAATAGGTTATTCATGCCATGTTTTGAAACTCAAAAACTACAAGGGGATGTATCCAGTCAAAAGTCTTGCTCTCACTCATTTCTCCCTCTCTGATAATTAGAAGTCTCAATTTCCTATGTGTTCTCTTATAGTTATTTTACCCGTGTATATGCCAATACACAAAAGGCAGCACACTCTATATGCTGTTCTTCACTTTGCTTTTTTTCTTTACTATATCTTATTTAATTTCAGTAAAGATATTTTTCATTATTTTTTAGAGCTCTTCCATGTATCCTAACTTATTTAATCAGCATTGAATGGACATTTGGATTGTTTCCTATCTTTTGTCATTACAAACAAAGCTACAATGAATGAGGAGGTCACTCTCCCCAAATGGAAATACCCTTAAAATACTCTGGAGACTCCAAGTTCTCATAATACAACCAAAACCACTTTAGCAGCTCAACCAATTCACACTTCTCACAGCAATGTACCAGTGTGCTGTTCCCCACCCACTTGGGCAGGTATTAGCAAAACTGCTTTTCGATTATGCCTTACAGGAGGAAAAATATTTAAACATACTGTGAATTCATACGACAGTGGACTGTTTTATTATCATAAGTTCCCTGGTGACAACCTTGAAGCTCAGTTGTCCTATGTAACTTGTCTAGTGTCACAGGACCAATCAATCTGAGTCAAAACAGGATCTGGAATCAGGTCTCTAGTTCAGAATCAGAATTTCCAATGGTCAAAGGAAGCAGTTGCAATGTGTACCAGAAGTTAATCTGCCCAGGTACACCAAAAGAAAAACAATATGCTATGTAAGATAGCAGATCCAATCCTAGGCAAGAGGGCAAAATCTGAAGGTTCCTTGCACTTGCATTGATTGCTTTTGGGTTGGTGCAGAGGGTGAGTCCGGAACACAAAGAGCTTTATCCTACTGTAATCTGAAAGTACTTACAGGAATTTAAAAGACATTTTTTTTAACCCCAGCCCACCCCTCACAGTATTCCTTTTGGGCTGCTTTAACAAAACAAAAGAGGGTGGGTGGCTTAAAAAATAGTCATTTATTTTTCACAGTTTTGAAGGTGGAAAATTCCAGGATAAAGGTGACAGGGTTTCATTTGGTGGTAAGGGACTTCTCCTGGACTTGCAGACAGCAGCCTTCTCCTTGTGCCTTCACATGGTGGAGAAATGATAAACTCGAGTCTCTTTTCCTTTTATGAGGGCACCAATCCTATCTGAGAGGTCCCCTCTTCATGACCTCACCCAAACCTAATGACCTATCAAAGGCCCCCATCACCAAATACCATTGCATTGGCACTTAGGGTTCCCAAGTAGGAACTTGGGGCACATACTTCAAACCATAGGAAAGCTCGGGATGAACAGGTGAGGCTTCAGCTTCCTAGGCTTAGCTTTGGAATTGTTGATGATAAGCAACCCATACCACATTTGAACAGGAATTTAAACACACCAATTCAATATTGGTTATTCTGTACACTCAACAATTGAGCAGCTATTATGGGCCAGGCACTGCTTTTGAGGTGCCCACAAGAGCGCTGATCAACACCAAAATCCTATACAGTGGCATCCTTCTGGGGAGAGAAACATAAATGTCAGGGGTTACAGGTGCTAATAGGAAGAAAAAAGCAGGCTAGGGGCCAGACAGAATGTTAATTTGAAGAGTCTGGTTGACCAACTACCTCCTCTTTTATTTACATTGGGGACGGTAGTACCAGGGATTGAACTCAGGGGCACTGGACCACTAAGTCACATTCCCAGCCCTGGTTTTTTTTCGTTTTGTTTTGTTTTGTTTTAGTTTATTTAGAAACAGGGTCTTACTGAGTTGCTTAGTACCTAGCTGTTGCTGAGTCTAGCTTTGAACTCTTGATCCTTCTGCCTCAGTCTCCCTAGCTGCTGGGATTACAGGTGTGCACCATAAAGCCTGGCTAAAACTTTGACATTATTTGAAAGAGCATTTAATAAGAATACTAGCAATCATTTACTGAGCTTCTTTTCTTCTTTTTAAATATTTTTTAGTTGTCAATGGATGTTTATTTTATTTTATATGTGGTGCTGAGAATCAAACCCACTGCCTCACACATGCTAGGCAAGTGCTCTACCACTGAGCTACAACCCCAGCCCCTTAGTGAGCTTTTACTATGTGCAGTGCACAGTGCTGAACTGTTTTCTTGGATGTACTCATTAATTCTTACCACAACCCCATGAGATAGGCATTATTTTTGTCAACATTTTTCAGATGAGGAATCTATGGCACAGAGAAGTAATCTTTCCTGTAGCTCACCACTTGACCACACTACTGTTAGTCATCCAGCCAGGCATCCAATTCAAGTAGTCTAATTGGCATCTACTCTTTTCATCCCTTCCTCCCTCCCTTACTTCCTCTCTCTCATCCTCCCTCCACCTACCCCCACCCCTCTTTCTTTTTGTGGTTCTAGGAATTGAACCCAGGGCCTTGCACATGCCCTGTCACTGAGCTACATTCCTTAGCCCTTTGAACTTTGAGACTGCTAAGTAGTCCAGACTGGTTTTGAACTTATGATTCTCCTGCCTCAGCCTTCCCATTATCTGGGACAACAAGTATGCACCACTGCACCTGGCCCCACTCATGTACTTTTAATCTCTGCACAAATCCTAATAATGGTAAACTTTGTTTGCACTTAGGGTAAACTTTGTTCAAGTTTTTTTTTTTTTTTTTTGGACTAGGGATTAAACCCAGAGATATTTACCCACTGGGTGTCATCCCCAGCTCTTTTCTTATTTTTTTATTTTGAGATAGGGTCTCACTAAATTGCTTAGGCCTCGATAAATTGCTGAGGCTTGCTTTGAACCTGCAATCCTCCTGCCTCAGCGTTGGGAGCTGCTGGGATTACAGAAGTGCACCACCATGCCTGGCTTTTCCAGTTTTAAACTGAGGTAAATTCACATACCATGAAAGTCATCCCTTTAAAGTGTGCAACTCAGTGGTTTCTAGTATATTCACAAAATTATGCAACCACTACAACCACTACCACTGTCAATTTCCAGAATATTTTCATCATCCCTACCCTAGAGTAATCTCATATGCTTAGTAGTCACTTGCCTTCTCCTCTTCCCCCAGCTCCTGGCAACCACTAATGTACTTTGTCTCTCTGAATTAGCTTATTTTGGACATTTCATATAAATATAGTCACATAATATGTCCTCTTTTGTGTCTAGTTTCTTTCAGTTGGCATGATAATTTTAAGGTTTATCCATGTATCGGTATTTCATTCCTTTCTACAGCTATTGAATAATATTTCATTGTATGCAGATAGTACATTTTATTTTTCCATTCATCAATTGATGGACGTTGGGATTGTTCCCATTTTCGGGATATTATAAATAATGCTGATATGAACATTCCCATATAAGCTTTTTTTATGGATATATTCTTTAATTCTTTTGGGTGTAATATACCTAAGAATGAATTCTATGTTTACCTTTTTGAAAAACTCACAAAACTATTTTCCAAAGTGACTTTACCATTCACCAGCAGTATATAAAGGTCCTGATTTTCCTATGGTCCATGCCAACACTTGTATTATCTGTTTCTTTGGTTATAACCACCCTACTGCATGTGAATTGGGATCCCAATGTGGTTTTTAAAACCCTTTATTGTGTGCTGCATGGCTGAAAGGAGGCTTGGTAGACTGAGGCAGGAGGATTACAAGTTCAAGGCCAGCCTTAGCAACTTAGTGAGGCCTTGTCTCAAAAAACAAAACAACAACAACAACAAAAAAAACATACACATACACACACAAAAGAAAAACTGTAAGCACATTCACAGTGTTGTGCTGTAATTATACTGTTCATCCACAGCATTCTTTATTTTTAGTTATTTTATTTTATTTTTTGTGATGCTGAGCATTGAACCCTGAGCCGTGCATCTGCTAGGCAAGTGCTTTAGCACTGAGGTACACCACCAGCCTACATCCTACAATGTTAATACTTTAAAATTAAAATAAATTAATATGTGATGGGAATCACTAAAATGAATTTTTTGTAGTTAAGTGGACAGAATGCCTTTATTTTATTTGCTTATTTTTATGTGGTGCCGAGGATTGAACCCAGTACCTCATGCATGCTAGGCAAGTGCTCTGCCACTGAGCTACAGCCCCAGCCCACTAAAGTGATTCTCAAACATAAAGTTTGAAAACATGATTCTATAGCATAGCCAAATACAGCACATTTCCTCATAATTTGGCAAAACCTACTCCAGTGAAACATTAGAATCATATGGAGAACTGAAATGAAACAATAATAACAACAACATAATCTAGATGTCCACCTTTGAAAAATTTTCATTCACAAGATCTGTGAAGGAGCCCAGAAATACGTGTTTGTGTTTCTATTAAATCTCTCCAGTTAATTCTGTAATGCAGCCAGGTTTTAAAACAACTGTTCTTACCATATACTATTTATCTTTCTTCCATCATAGATATTTCTTGCTTCCTCTACTTTTTCTTTACATACCATTTTCCTCTACCTGGAATTGTGTTCTCAGTTGGAATCTTTCCAAGCCCATCTAAAATACCACTCCCTACTTATTTCTCAGCCGTAGGAACAATTTCATTTCTCTGGACTTGCTGCAAGTCTTTTTTTTTTTTTTAATATTTTTTTTTAAAGAGAGAGTGAGAGACAGACAGAGAGAGAGAATTTTTTTTAATATTTATTTTTTAGTTTTCGGCGGACACAACATCTTTGTTTGTATGTGGTGTTGAGGATCGAACCCGGGCTGCAGGCATGCCAGGCGAGCGCGCTACCGCTTGAGCCACATCCCCAGCCCTGCAAGTCTTAATTTAGGTTTTATTGATGGCACTTCTCTTGCCCCACCTCACTGTGCTTATCTTCCTAATACACTTTAAACAACCACATTATAATTGCCCCTCAGTGGGGAGAACAATGACCTGCTTAAAGTCAGGATTTGATAAACTTCCTTGAAATGGAACCTTTCATTTTGGGGCCCAGCTAGTTAAAAGAGAGTTTAAGCAAAAGTAGATTGTTACATTTTAAAATGATATTGTAGGCATGGATAGGTCAATGTTAAGCCTCTCTGCATGGGGTATTCATGCAATCTAGTCTTCGATTAGCTTTCTCATCACTCTTCATCACAACCTCCAAAGGAAGAGACATAATGGCCAGATCTAAATGCTAATATCCAAAATAGTCTAGGATTAAAATCTTCCTATCCTATTTGATGTTAGGCTCCCTTAAGAGTTCCTAGTCTCTGTGACCAGAAATTTCCAGGTCATGTCTTTGAGCTTAAAGCAAATCAAATACCCTAAACATTTTGTTCCCATCTTATTTGGCTGCGCCTGTTCAGAGCACTGTTACAGTATTATGTTTTCCATTTTGCATGGGTATAAATTAAAGCACAGAGAGGATTTGATTAGCTCAAGATCCCAGAGTGACTGGCAATGATGGGAATAAAGGCTTGCTCCCTGGATTCCTGGCCCAGTTCACTCTGTACCAAACCACAGGTATGTCGTCTTTTTGCTGATGAGGCCACACAGCGTTCCTTGGAGGGGATACCCATTACCTCTGGGAGGATGAAGGCATACAGGGAGGCTTCCAGAAAGCATTTCAGAGAGTCAGAATAAGGACCAATGACGTCCTAGCAGTTTGAGTGAGCATTTCTGAATATGGTTTAGAAAATATGTGGTTAGCAAATACTTCACAGGGTTTTGGTATATTTATTTTAAATGTCGAGTTACTTTGTATGTCCTGCATATCCATCACTTACTCTTGAGTGCAAAGCAAACAAAATGATAAGCCAGCATAAACTTTTAAAAAAATACATTGTCATTTGAATGCTTAGGAAATGCTAAAATTTAGAATGACATCAATAATAAAAGGAAGGTGGTATGGTACTCGAATCATAGAACTTTGTATCAGAAATAACAATGATTAGAAATTCTGGCCTTCAGGTATATCTTGCAAGAAGGGTAATCTCTGAAGATTCTCACCATGTACCCAAGGTTCCAATGTCACCCCAACCCAACAGAGGACTCCCTATTTGGTAAATCTGATCTCGTTTCTAACTCTTGGTGTCTGTTTTCATAGAACATTTCTCAGAATTTATCCCTATCATTGACACATGACTATAGAATCTTTACTTCACAGTTATCTGACACCAACAGCACCTGGTTACTCTGGATCACAGACCCTGTTTTAAGTTCACTAAAGCATTTATCTAATTTGTTGACTTATTCATTGGCTGTCTCTGAGATAGTAAGCTCAGGGTAAGTGTTGGCCTTGCCTACTTGAGTCAGGGTTTCATCTCCAGCATCAAAAGCAGTGCTTGGAATCTAGAAAGTGTTAAATATATGTGTATTGCATAAATGAAATAGCCATCAATGATGTCGCTGGGAGAAATGCCTCTTCAACCCATGGATTGCTCTAAGAAATTGCCTAATAATGATCTTTGGAATGACTTCAGCAAGTGCATTAGATAATATCCCCCAAATGTCTGCTGGCTGCATAGTATACATTAGATGGGCTTCATACATAGTTCACTCAGGAAGATGAACTCAGAGCATGCATAACCAGTGGAGTCAGCTTCCTACTGGACACTCTTCTACATGTAGGTATTAAAGAAGGGAGGGCAGGTGTCTGGGGTGTTAGGGAGCAGTTGTACCCTAGCATACTCTCTTTGCCTGCTGCTGGCAGCTGAAGAGCTCTGATGAAAAGCAGAGGAAATTACAGTTGTGGGGCTTTGTGGTCACAAGGGCATGTGTTGCATTTGCAAGGTCATCATGGGATAATTCAGGGTGTAGCTTCCACACATTCTGCTGCTGAAAGGGAGATTTTTTTTTTTTCCCTACCACATCCGACACATGGTTTGCCAGAGGAAGGGCACGAGATCAGCAGCACTGATGAGCTGGCTTGGTGTTTTCAAGCCACATCTCTAGTAAACCAATGACTCCCTTCTGACTCCTCCAAAAGAGCCAACAGAATTTACTCATTACCAAGTGTGAACAGTAATCACAAAAACCCTCCAGATTTCTTTTGCCTGCCATGCCAAAAGGCACTTTTCAAAAAAAAAATTCATAAATAATAACACTGTCAATGCTCCTGGTACTAAAATCTTTGGTAGAGAAAAGTTTTAACCTACTTCTAAACTGTGGATAAATTCAAGATTTATTTCTCTAGTATAGATCTAGAAAAGAAAATATAGTACTATCATATAAAACTACATTTAGAAAATCACACAGTACAGTTAATACATGTAAAGTAGACAGAAAGCCAAACAAATGCTCAGGGCTATTTGCTGGGTAGGTGAATAATAATGCTCTATAACTAAGTGACTGGGCTTCCCCAAAGTCTTTGGTAATGTGAGTCAGAGGGCATGAGACCATATGGTTGACCAGCTCATTTGACCATTAATGGACAAAGCACTGACATAAGAATCGGTAACTTGTGCTATAATTTTTAGGTTATCTGTGTTTGTGCTTTGTGGCCTTTGTAAAATTATTTAAACTCTTTTAGCTCTAATCTCTTCATATGTAAAATGGAAACAATAACTACCTAATGGGTTGTTGAGAAAATAAAATGAGATAATTTGCATAAAGTGCTTTGCAGATATTTGGTAGGTGTTAGCTCCTATTTTTTGGTCTTCCTATCATCCAGTAGCTCAGTCTGAGGTAAATGGGATCCTTCCTAGGCAAA
Organism: Marmota marmota marmota; assembly: GCF_001458135.2. Taxonomy (NCBI): domain Eukaryota; kingdom Metazoa; phylum Chordata; class Mammalia; order Rodentia; family Sciuridae; genus Marmota; species Marmota marmota. Next base: position 4,025,426 of record NW_026000103.1, read on the forward strand.
CTGCATTTTAAATTCAGCCTTCAGCTTTTTTAACAGTTTGCCTAAAGCCCTACAACATTCTAACTTTATCAGCTTTATCAAAGTAACCATCAGTCTCATACTTGTCGATTGATGGACTTGTGTAGATTACTTTCTTTGAGGTTTGTTTGGCTACAATGCAAACTCTGTTTTAAAGTGTTTAAGTTTGGTAATTTGGGGAGATATCCAACAAAATGAGCGAGACCCCTGCAATTTTTAGAAAAAGTGAGTTATAGTTCCTAAAAATGAAGGGCATAAATCCAGCAAATAAATGCCTAAGCTCTATAGGCAAACTAGTAGGTAAATGCATATGGTAATTTAGTCATAAGCTAAAGATAAGAGTGAGAGCTTTAGAATTTATTTATCAAGTGCATATTCTAAACATCCTCAGGGCAAGAGCTTAACATTTATGTATGTATAGACTATGTATTATGGGTTTTTTTTTTCCTTCTTTTTGCAGTTGGGGATCAAACTTAGGACCTGGTGCACACTAGGCAAGTACCTTACAACTGAGCTACATCACTGTTTCAGTCCGTTTTTCGTCACTGTGACCAAAGGATCTAACAAGAACAACTTAGAGGATGAAGTTTATTTTGGCACATGGTTTAAGGTTCAGTCCATGGTTGGCTAACTCCATAGCTCTGATAGCAAAGAGCGTGGAAGAGGGATGCATCTTAGGAGAAGATAACCAAGAAGCAGAGAGAGAGCTCCATTCACCCAGGACAAAACACAAAACCCAAAGGCACATCCCTGTTGACCTACTTCTTCTAGTCACACCCTACCTGTCTACTGTTACCACCTAGTTAATCCATACCAGTGAATTAGTCCACTAATTAGGTTACAGCTCTTATAATCTAATTGTTTCATCTTTGAACACCACCACATTGTCTTACCCATGAGCTTTTGGGGGGACACCTCACATCTAAACTATAATAACCACCAGCCTGAGCATGAAGCATATGCAGCATAAATGAGATACATATTTTCTTGGTAGAAGAGGTGACTTGGTCTGAGATAATACAGAAAATGAAAAAAAATATAGAAGGAGGGCTGTATTTGACACAATTAATATTGCAATTATACCACAAATGAAGTGGGACTTTCACAAAATCCCTTTCTATTTGAGCAGCGAAGACAACTACATGGCTAAAGCAATAACTTAACTTATCAAGGCAGAATGCTACTGAAATAGACAGACACCTGGTCTCAGTGTGCAAATAACCGGGTACAATTGGAGTCAAAAATTATAAAAACAAATAACATTGGAATCTGTGATGAGGGGACTTTAATTCCTACACAGATGTTTTTCATATGAAATTATTTCATGCCTAAGAGCAAAAGTGTTTTCATAAACTACTTCATTAAGCCCTTTTCTTGTTCATGTGTCTGCAATTATATCAGGAATGGTGGGGAGCTGAGAAATGTGCAATTCATGGGGTCACCGTCCTCAGAGAGCTTACTTTCTCATTACAGAGAAAAGACCAACACACACAAAATAACCACCAACACAGAATGTGTGTTTAGGTGATGAATCAAGGATGCAGTCTATAAATATGGTAAGAGCTCAGAGGAGAAGAAAGAGAACCACAGAAATGAAGGAAGGCTCCAAGAAGGAGGGGAAATCTGATCAGATCCTTGAAAGCTGGGTATGATTTAAGGGCTGGAGGACAGATTGGGAAAGGACACCTGCTTTAACACTCACATGCTAGGTGTCCTTAGGTAAGATAAAGTTTCAGAATCTCTTTTCTACCCATATAATAGTGATAATAATTCCTAATTCTATAGTTTGTTGGAAAGATTCAATAATACATGTAAAGAAAATAATAAAGACTTGATAAATATTAGGTGCTCAGTGAATTTTACCTATAATTTTAAGTGTGATAATGGGTTGTGCCTCTGAGTGGCTCCAACTCACCTTTGGAAGTAGGCACTATGTGCATGTTGGCACAGATAAGAACAGATAAAGAGGGAAAAGTGCATCCATGTAGGGTATGATGTAATGTGGGGCATGTTACATCAGCAAAGAGGAAACTTGCTGGCTGCTACCTGCTTCCCAGTCCTGGGGCCACTTGTGGCTAAGAGAGCACCTAGCGGATTAGCCAGAAGGCATTGCCTTTGGTTGTGATGAAGAATCAGACCACCTCTAGGATAGGCTCAGAACCCTTCTGCCCTCACGGACAGCTCGTGTCTTCCATTACTGCCTGTATTGGGTGTAGATGTAAATTCTCCCCACCCTGCTGACCTTTGCCCTGATAGGTTCCTGTACATTATATTAGCTGTGTGTGTTTTCCCTCCCTGGAGCGTCTGATTGTCCTTCTGCGAGGGCGAGCTGCAGGCGGCCAGTGGACCTTTACCTTTCTTGGCTAGTCCTTGTTGGGGCGTGCTTTCCCCATCTCTCCCACAGATCAGGAGGAAAGGGGGGGGAGGAGGAAGGGAGAGGGGAAGGGGAGGGGGGAGGGGGGGCTAAAAACCCCTGACACATCCAGACTCAAGAGAAAAATGTAAAAGTGATTATACACATTTGCAAGAAAGCCTATCCAACTAGAGCAGTGGGTTCATGCTGGGAAGGGGCGATCTTTGTGTAACAGAGTGACTCATTCATTCCTTCAACATAAACTTAGCAAACAACTGTTAAGTACCAGGCATAGCACTAAGTGTAGGGGATGAAAAAAGGTGAGCACTAAAAAACAGACATTACAATTTACCTTGATGTGGTAGAAAACAGGGCAAGATTGAAGATTATTTACCTACTTATTACTCAGAGGAGGGACATATAATAAAAATAAAATTTAAAGAGCTAAAGTTTGGCAGCAAATGAATTAGAATGTGGGTAGAAGGTGGCTATTAGGATTATAAATGAAATGCTGTTGTAATAGTTAACCTGAAAGAATGGTGGTCATATGAATAAAGTGTAAGTGGATGTGAGGAATTAATTGAAGGAACTTCTGTGTGATTTAGTAAAAAGATGATTCAAAGTTGAGTACAAGGTTTGCCTTTGAGTGAATGGTTGAACAGTAAAGACAGAGAAAGGAAAGTTAAGAACAAGAAATTTGGAATGGTTAGTGATGGTTTCAGTGTCAGGTTAAGTTTAAGAGTAAGAGCTATCTGTTGAACATTCTATTAGCAAGATCCATTTAGACAATATAAACTAAGGGATTAGAATCTGGGGAAAATGGAAATGGATTGAGTTCAATTTGCAGTTGGGGTGGCTCAGCACAGAAGAAGACCATATTAAAATGAAAACAGACGTTTGACCATTTGGGCCACTCTGGCACTGTGAGTGAAAGAAGTGATTGTGAAGGGTGGGGAGGGGATGCCATGGTGGTGGTGGGGGAGAGGAAAGCATCAACATAGGGAAGTATAAAAGAACCACCAGAAACCAGTGGCTGGTTGGTTGGTTGGTTTGCATTACTGGGAGTTGAACTCAGAGGTACTTTACCACTTGGCTTCATCCCAGTTCTTTTATTTTAAGACAGGGTCTAAGCTGTGGAGGCCGATCTTGAAATTTTAATGCTCCTGCCTCAGTCTGCTGAGTCACTGGAATTAAGGTGTATATAACAAGGACCAGCTTCTAAGACCAGTGTTTTAGAAAGACCAATAATATCAAATGTATCAGCATCAAAGAGAATGGGATTGGGGTAAATATTACTGCATTTATCTAAGAAATGATTAATAGGTAACTATAAAATAAGGCAGACTTGAAAAAAAATGTTGGGCTGGGAATGTAGCTCAGTGGTAGAGCACTTTGTTACATGTGGGGGCCCTAGAGTTTGATCCCAGCACTGCAAACATACATGTTAAGGTTAAAAAAAAAAAAAAACTTTTAAAATACTTTGATATAACACACCTAGATCTAATATTTTCAAATTTCCAGCAGATATCTATCTTTGCTTTTGAGAATGAGAAACTGGAATTCCTGAGAATTCTCCAAATGATAGATTATTTTTTCATGACATTTCACACGGATATTCTTTAAGAAGTAATAAGGAGTGATCATAATCATAAATATTGAATAAGTTTTTCTGTGATAAGATTTCTTCTTCTGTTTTCTGTTGCTTTAACAGAATACCTGATATTTGGTGATTTATAAAGAATGGAGATTTACTTTGGTTCACAGTTCTGAGGTGTGGGAAATTCCAAGGTCAGGTGGCTACATCTTTCAAGGGCTTTGTCCTGTGTCATAATATGCTGGAAAAATGTGGAAGGCAAGTGGGCATATGTGAAAGAGGCACATGGTCAGGGGTTCACACTCTTTTGGGAACTATATTAGTTGCTTCATGAGGGTGAAGCCTCATGACTACATTCTCTCTTAAAGGTCCCAATTCCTCTAAATGCAGTTGCATTAAAGAATAAGGCCTCCACATGAATTTTGGTGGAGACAAACCATACTCCATCCACAGGAGGTTATACTAAAATAAAAGTAATAATCAGTGTGTGGTTTATTAGCATATGAACCAATATATTATGACAAGACACATATTTCTTTTTTAAAAAATATTTTTCCCTTAGTTATTGATATATCTTTATTTTATTTATTTATTTATTTTTTTAAATTTTAATGTTTATTTTTTAGTTTTTGGCGGACACACATCTTTGTTTGTATGTGGTGCTGAGGATCGAACCCGGGCCGCACGCATGCCAGGCCAGCGCGCTACCGCTTGAGCCACATCCCCAGCCCTTTATTTTATTTATTTATATGTGGTGCTGAGAATTGAACTGAGTGCCTCATACATGCAAGGCAAGTACGCTACCACTGAGCCGCAGTCCCAGCCCAAGATACATATTTCAATGATATAAAAATTAACTCTGCCTGATAAGGACATTTAATAATAGAAATCATTTTAAAAACAGGGAACGTTAATATAACATTAATGCCAAAAAAAATACTTAAAGCTGCAATGTCAAACACAAATATTTAATATTTAAAATTTATTTTGATTAAAATGAAATTTTAAAATTTAAAAAGCATCAATAGTCCTGATAGTCTTCAACCTGGTTTCATAATAAAGATTCCACATTATAAAAAATATTTTTAATTTTGTGTGGACATTGGTCAAATTGTTAAGAGTGATTCTGAAAGTATCCCCAAGTTGAACGTTAGTCTATATGTTGCTGCACATAAATGTATCTTCTTTTTTTAATGATGAAAATATTTTGTTTGCCTTGATTTTGGACTTGACATTGAAGTTTAATTGCTTTTTTAAAAAATATTTATTTTTTGTCGTTGTACACAATAACTTTATTTTATTTATTATTTTTTTTAAAGAGAGAGAGAATTTTTTAAATTTATTTTTAGTTTTTGGTAGACACAACATCTTTGTTTGTATGTGGTGCTGAGGATCGAACCCGGGTCACATGCATGCCAGGCGAGCGCGCTACCATTTGAGCCACATCCCCAACCCCTATTTTATTTATTTTTATGTGGTGCTGAGGATGGAACCCAGGGCCTTGCACATGCAAGGCGAGCGCTCTACCGCTGAGCCATAACCCCAGCCCCTTTAATTCTTTTTTAAGTTCAATTTTTTTCCTACAACATGTATATTTCCTTTTCTTTGTATTTACAAAGAATTATGGTCTATTGTGAATATAGCAAGTAGTATGAATCATGTAACATTCAGGATCTCTTAGTAAGGTTAACAGCACTATACAAAAGCATGTGTTGAAATTGTCAATTTAAAGACTTCTTCTGTTTCCAAAACATGTTATTTCTTGGAACACAACTCATAGGATTTATAAAGAATATATTATGCAAATATAGTTATGTTTCCTTAATTTGCAATAAAAATGACTCATCAGTAGCAGTATACAGGGCTAGGAACACAAATTTAAAATGTGGCCACAACTACAAACAAAATGAACTGATCAGACAGTAACCACTTCTGGAAATGTCACTTGCAACTTTCAACTCCCTGTGTCAGCATTTTTCGTTTGGGGGTTCATTTTAAATAATAATGTCTCTATAATGATAAGTTTTAATTTTCACAGGAGAATTCTGACATTTTGACACTTTTCCCCATTTACTGATTTGTCTTCCTTTCTTCCTTCCTCCCCCCCTCCCTCAGTACTGGGGATTGAACTCAGGGCTTTGTACATGCTAGGTAAACACTCTACCACTGAATCACATCCTGAGCTCTCCCATATACTGATTTCTTGACAGATTTCTCTCAGAATGTGGAAAAATATCTAAATTTCATGGGAAATTACAGAAGGGAATTTTGCTTAAAAATTCCAAAGAGACATGTCTTTTCCCCCATAACATGTAGGAGGCTTTAAGCAGCAAGTGATTGAAAGGCAACCTCAACATGATGAGGGGGTTAAATATATCACATAAAAACAAGTTTGAAGCAATCTGGGGTCAGTTAATTCAGTAAATCAATAATATCAAGTGCTCAGGTGCTGGGTTAGAGATGTAGCTCAGCAATCAAGATGTGCTTAGCATGTGGGAGGTCATAGGTTCAATCCCAGCACCAAAAATAAACAAATAAATAAGAGCTAGCTCAAGTGCTTTCCCACTGCTTCACTCTATCATCCCTAGTATGTGGGTTCCCTCCTCAGGGCAGGATGAGTGCAGCTGTTTCAGGTAGCACATTCTCACACATTAATATCCAGAGCAGAAAAGGGACAATTTATTTCTTGTCAACCCTTTTTTAGTTTTAATGAGTAGAACAATCTTTCTCAAAAGCCCTTCCCCTCATCCTTCACTCATTGGAACTAAGTAACATGCTTCTTCAGCCAATCACAGCCAAGGGGAAGATGGCCACCATGATAAATTTCAAACACTGGAGTTTAAATCCAAGGCACCGAAGGGACAGAAGCTATTGTGTAGGCCAGCCATTTTCAAACAGTTTTGTCTGGTGACCTCTTAAAACGTTTTTTCAATCTCTTAAATTTTTTTCAAGAGTCTAAGGAGTTTTTGTTTGTGTGAGCAATAGCTGCTGTTGATATTTATTGTATTAAATTTTTTAATTTGGAATTTTAAAAAAAGTTATTTATTGAAAATAATGTTATGAACTTAACATTTTCCTTCAAATTCAGAAGAAATATAGCTACCCAAAAGCTTCAGCAATATAATATTTCCTTCTGTTGCATCTTAATTGTCCTCATTCATCTTAACATATTCCTTTAGAGCTATTTCTTCAAATATTATAATTATGGTAAAATATATGTAATATAAAATTTACCATTTTAAAAAAAAAGAAAATAATGTTAAACCCATTAGTTGTTACTATTCTGTGGTAGGCAGAATAATAAGTCCCTAGTAACAGTGGTCCATGTTCTAACTCTTAAATTAAGGATCTTAAGGTGAGCAAATTATCCTGGCTTATCTAGACAGGTCCACTGTAACCACAGGGCAGTTAATTATATTTGAAAGAGGCAGACATCAGTGCCACAGTGATGGAACCTGAGGCACATGAGATGAAAAGGGGGCCACCAGCCAAGGAATGAGGACAGACTCCAGAAGTTATAAAATTTATAAAAGGAAAGGAATAAATTCTACTCAAAGTCTCCAAAAGGGGCACAGGCCTGCAATACCCTCATTTTAGCTTAGTGGAGTCTATTTTTTACCTTAGATCTACAGAATTGTAACAAATTTGTGGCTTCATTCACTGTGTGTACTAAATTGTTATAGCACCAAAAGGAAAAAAAAATACATACACACATTTAAAATTTTTTTTTCTAGTTGTAAATGGACAGAATGCCTTTATTTTAGTTGTTTATTTTTATGTGGTATTGAAGATTGAATCCAATGCCTCACACATGCTAGGCAAGCGCTCTGCCACTGAGCTACAGCCCCAGCACACATACATACATTTTTAAGTGAAAAATATATATTTTGAAAAACAAATACATTTAGTGAGAAGAATGGCACTGACTTACATTTTTAATTTATTTATTCAAATTTGTTATATATGACGGCAGAATGCATTTCAATTCATAGTACATATATAGAGCACAATCTTTCATGTCTCTGGTTGTACACAAACTAGAGTCACACCATTCATGTCTTCATACATGTACTTAGGGTAATGATGTCCATCTCATTCCACCATCTTCCCTATCCACAGGCACCCTCCCTTTCCATTCCTCCCCTCTGTCCTATCTAAAGTTTCTCCCTTCCTCCCATGCTCCTTTCCCTACCCCTTTATGGATCAGCATCCACATATCAGAGACAACATTCGGCCTTGGGTTTTTCGGGATTGGCTTACTTCACTTAGCATGATATTCTCCAACTCCATCCATTTACCTGCAAACTGACTTACGTTTTTGTAGCATATCTCTTTAATCTCTGATGGAATAAAAGATAAGTGGAATCCCATATCTTGCAGCTGCTTTCAGTTTGTTGTGATAGCACACATCACCTTCTCTTTTGAAAACTGCTATATACACATGAGAGAATAAGAGAAGGACAAATAACTTCTTGGTATTAGAATAATAAAAATAGTTTTGATCTCATAGACTCATAAAAGGGCCTCAGGGACCATGTAGAGTTCCCAGATCACACTTTGGGTATCACTGGTGTAGGAAGCCAACAGCATTTGCTACATCCACTAAAAGAGCATACTCTCCGCCCCGCCCCCCCCCATATTCTTAGAGCAAAGAATGTATCAATGTAATGATTTTGATATTTATTTATTAATTAAAATATTTATAAGGGTTTGTGTCTGGCACTATCTAGCCTCAATAAGGTAGATACAGTCCTTGCCCTAGTGGAGCTTACACTTTAGTTGAAGAAAAATAATGAGTACATAAACTGATAAGGCATTTTCACATAATTACAATTTTGGCTGGTGGGCAATTAGCTACTTACTTTAAAGTCTTCAGAAGGAAAATTAGAGCTAATATGTGAATACTAAGAAGGAATCATCAGAAAATATGGAAGACCATTCCAGGTAGAAGAGAACAGGAGCAAAGAGCAGAAAGGAGCTTGGTAAGTTAGAGGCAGAGAAAGAACGGCTTAAGTGTAGTCCACTTGAGGAATGAACAAATGAAACAAAAGAGTTGAAAGAGTGAGGCAGGTATAGAGCATTAGGTCTTGCAGGACACAGTAAGGACTTGAGAGTTTTATCCATTTGCCATGCAAACCTGATGGAGGAAATCAAACTGGAGTTCTTACGCACTAGGCTCTGCTCTTTCTGTAAATTCTTCCACTTTCTCCAAGAGCTGTTCTTCAGCCTGATACATTCCCCACATTTGTAATGATAACTGTCTAAAAAGATACAGGGACTCCCAAATAGACACATCTTGCCTCATGTAAATTATTTGTATGCTAACATCAAAAACAGACAGATCTGGAACCAATCAGGGGAATGTAAATTACAGGTTGCTTGATGTAGAGTAACTTCTGCATGTTGGCCAGCATAGGTGCACAGCCAAAAATGCACTGTGTGAATACAATTGTTTGGCAATTGCTGGTCTGTCACTTGTCCAAAGCGGTAAGTGCGTGAATGAATTTCTGTGGGTAATGACTCTGAAATTAACAACTAGCTTTTCTCATCTTTCCATGATACAGGAAAACACATCAGAACTTGGCTTGTTTCTGGAGAATTCTTGTGATGATCCTCAGTTGCTCAGATTGCACATTTGGTCATCATTATCCCTTGTGTAATCAGTTTCTACAAACTATAGGATGATGTTACAGTTGTGTTTAGAGAAAACAGGAACATGTTCTACACCTTAAATCAAGTCTTTTAAAGATGAGCTTTCTTAGATAACATGTATTTAAATATATATGGGTAGTGGTTAGATATCTTATCTACCTATAATTTATATTATAGGAAGAGGAGTACTCTTGTCTTTCATTGAAAACTTAGAGATGAACCATGTGCCAAGAACTCTAAGGCATTTACTCTAATATAGGAGAAATGTTTACTAAATTGTTCCAAAACAAAGCAATGTACGGAATCTACAAATGCAGAAATGGCTTGAATTCGGCTTTGAAAAAGCCTAGAACAGGTCAAGAATTTAGACCCAGTTAGTACACAGAACTGCAGGTGCTGTGACCCTGCCCTTTAAAAAGAAAAAAGCTGGATCCACGTGAATAAGCTTAATCACATTTTCAGCCCAGCTGTGGCTATTTGGGACCTAGTCAACCATGGCTCCTGAAAAACATTTTTTTTTTAAATCGTGAAAATTTATATTAAATACAAGACCAGACTGTGCATCAAAGAAAACTCCGCAATTCCTAGGCTACGTATCTCCAAAATATTTTAATTCTGACCTCTGAATGCAATTATGCAGTCTTTCTCTCCCTCTACTTGGGAAAGAGAGAAAAGAGGAGGGTTGATTTTTTTTTTTTTCCAAGTAGGACTCGGTAATCAAACCTGTTATTTAGCCAAGCAAGTCTTCCACGGTTCTTATTTCTTAGTGCTCAGGGAGTATGCTTGAAACCTGTGTCTTCCTCCCATGTCAGATAAGCAGAAAGTTTGCTCTAGCTATGATAAATCTGCACAACGCAGAGATGTTTTTGGCACACGGTGTACATTAGAAAGATGATGAAGATTAACTCCCCCCCCCACCCGCCCCCCACCACCAATCTTGCCGGCCTGGGAGTGTGTTTTTGCCTGCTTTGT
>NW_026000103.1:4036046-4089334 GCF_001458135.2 Marmota marmota marmota
GCACTTGACAACCAGCATGCCGAGATGGTAAGAAGTTTCCAGCCTCCTTTCCTTTTTATTCTAGACTTCGTAAGAAATGACCCGGGCGCCCGAGCGCCACCGGGACCACCCGGGGCCGTGTTTTCCTCCAGTCCAGCGGCGTGAGGTGGAGGGGGGCGCTGAGGAGTGCGGGTAGAAGAGAAAAGCCCTAGTCCAACCTGGCCCCTGCGGTGCTCCCAAATCCTCCACTAAACTTGGCCCCAAGTTTCCGAGGCGAGTTCCAGGTGGGAGGGTGTGAGTGCTTGTTGGGGGGCTGGTTAAGTTCGTCCCTCTCGCGGCTTCCGAGCGAAGGTGAGCAGCTGGCTAGCGGGAGGCTCTAGGGAGTTGGGGACCAGCTTGGGGGGACCGAGTGGAAAGGACGCGGGGGATGAATGGAGCGCTGGAAGTGCTCTGGGAGGAGGGGAAAGCGCTTGGGACCCACGATAACTTTTACAACTTGCCGGTGTGTGAGGGACCGGCGGCTGGGCGTGGGTGCCAGAGCGCGCTGGGTGCCGTGCTGCACGGGCACAGCCACCAGCCCCAGCACGTTGGCTCATCCCCTCCCCTCCGCTTCGCGCTCGGAACCCTCCCTTTGTGAGGATGGTAGGAAATGCTCCTGCAGGTTTTATGAAGAACGTGCAAAACGCAGGGCAGCAAAATCAACCCTAGATATGTTTTTCCAAAGTGCAATGCTAAAGAAGCCGACTTGTTTTACTTACATATTGGCTGGAGGGTGAGATTTGGGGCCCGGGGAGGGGGCCGAACTTAAAAAAAAAAAAGGTTCAAAACAAAAGTAGGCGAAATCTCCTGTGAGGTGAGCTAAGATTAAAAATAAGTTCCGAGTGCAAGTGGTGGAAGAAATAGAATGGCATCACGAAGCGAGACTCCATCCAGCACAGCCCTTCTACACCAAGCGGCTTCTCTGTAGCGAGGAAGCGTGCAATTAGTTAGCCTGGGGATGAGCAGCTCTGTCCGCTTTCAGGGAAGTGATTTGTTAGAAATGGGGCTTGACCACTCCCTTCCTTTTAGTTTGCTTCCACCCAGCGTTGCTATTGTTACCCCCACTTGGGAATCTGATATGCTGTGTTCCGTGTGTAGATAGAATATATAAGAAAAAGGGTGATAGCGGGTTGGCATTTTTTTCCTCTTCCCTTCCCCCTAATGTGACATCTCTTGTTTCAGTGATCAAAGTCACAACTGGAGTGTAGGAGATGCGACTGTCAAATGCAGGCACCAGGAAAAAAAAAAAAAAAAAAAAAAGCATGCGCCCAAGACTGTGGTTACAGTAACGCTGACAGAAATTAAAGTGGTTTTGAAAGCAGCGTGCGATTTATGATGGTTCACATTTACCCTAGAGTCAAGCTGTTGTAAAACTGATGTACAAAAGACATCATAAAATAATCCTGTGTACCCAGGATTAAAGTGGCCTGTTTTATTATTTTTTTATATATACTTCGTGGACAGTTGCAGTTGCAGGAACCTGTGTTTAAGTGAGGCATCAGGACAAAATATTAAATGTATCTGAGAGAGATTCTCTTCTAACGGCATTTTACACAAGAACATCGTAAAAGCCAGTTGTAGATGTTAGTTTTCTTTTCCCCTAGCCAATATCACTATTTGTCTACACTTCTTTTCCCATATACTAATCATTTTGAGCAGTGGCTAATCCCATTTGTCATCCAGTGTTTTTGTATTCTGCAGTTTCAGATGTTACTGTGCACACACATATTCATGCTTTGGGTGGAATTTATTTCTGGCACCATTACTTAGTGTGTCTGATCTGAAGATGTATGCGAGTAGTGAGACCCTGTACAAGTAAATAGAACTTCTTTTATACTTTGGAATCACACACAAAAATCCCTTGTGAATCTTTAGAGGGTCCTGTGTTTTATATCATATTTGTAGCTGTTTCATTTAAACTGTTCAGTCTTAATGAAGTTCTTAGTTGTAGCTACTGGTCCTGTTCCCGGAGAGCAGTATATTCAAAATCCAGATTGCTAATCACTTTACCAAAGTCACAGGAATTTCTTCACCTGAGGGAAGTTAGCCTGAATGTGAACTTTTATTTAGTGTATCATGTCAGAATGGTCTGAAATACTGCCCCCCACCCCTCAGAATAGTAAGTTAGGTTCTGTGTTTACAGGTAAAACTTTGAAGAATCAACATCATGTGATTTTAAAAATAAATATTAAGAAAATATTAATGGCAATAGTACATTCCTATTACCTGATTTTTTCCTTCTACCTGAGATGTAAGATATCTGTCAAGCAGGGATATGTGATTACAAAAAGAAGCAGACAAAAGCAGAGCTGACTCTTGCTATATTAAAATGTAAGTGTTACAGTTTGAATTTTCAAGTGAGAGTTTTTGAGTTCAGTGCTTTACATAACATTTTGTCCTAATCTTGCTTGCTGTCAGGGATGTTTCATGGTTGTGCAATTGCTGCAGTCAAGAATGCCAATTTGCATTCCAGGAGTGTCATTTGATTACTTTTATCTGCACAGCTCCACGACCGGCCCAGACCTCTCGTTTCATCTTGCCATGTCACGAGTCAATGCTGTGTCGTCTTTTCAAAAATCTGCCTGATTTAGACAAGAAAGAAAAGTACTTTCATGTTGCAGCCGCAGTCCCCTGCTAACTTGTCAGCAGCAGGATATGATTCACTTGGGCCCAGAAGAATGGAACAGAGAGGCGGGTTAGGCGGTTCAATAAAGCCCACGGACAGGTAGTGTGTGACATCCCCAGAGAGGCGCAGTTAATGAAGAACAGGTCTGCTTAGTTCTCCACACGCTGACCTGGTGCTGTCCCCACAGTTTTCTCATTTGATCTTTCCCAGCAAATTGATCTTTTCTTGTATTTTTTTTGCCTTCCAAGTTAGTCCTTGTGGGACTGAAATTAGCAGAGCAACTTAAGTTGGATAATACAGCTGTTCAGAAAAGAAGAAATTGGACACTGGCGCAAAAAGGGGCGGGGGTGGGGGTGGGGTAGAGGCAGCTATTCTTTTTGTTGTTGTTCCTGGGAATATTTCTTATTTTAAGGGAGTCCAAAATAGGTGATGACTTGAAGTTAGTGGTTTTCCTTTCCTTTAAATTTTAAAGTTGAATACTACTTTAAATATTCCTTAAGTGTTTGTAAGATGGCCTCAGCGAGTATGAGTTTGATTTAGCATTGTTCATATTCACTTATTTGGAGTGATTTGCCAGTGGACTGTGTGGCTTTTATGGCTATTGTAAGATGGACTAAATATCAATGATGTACTTCAACTATATTATTTATAGTCTTCTAAATAACTACATCCCCAAATATTCAATACTGAATTGCAGAAAAGATTAAACAATAAAAAAAAGTCATTACCAGTGTGGTATATAAATATTATGGTACATGAAAATGTTTTCTACAAATTACCATCAGAATCTTTGTTTTATATAAACTCCACAAATACACTGTTAATGTTTTGTTTTTGAGATTTTGTGTTTAAATATACACTTTTAGATGAGACCAGATCACAAATTTGAGTGTTTGTGGATGTTCACATTATTTGCTTTTGAAATTAAGATTAATTTTGTACTATATAGGTAAATCTAATTGGGAATGTATACATAGTTTAAGCAGGTTAAAATTATAGAATTTAGTATCTAACATTTAGGTTGGAAGTGATTAATAGATTCTTAACTTGCTGCATACATAAGGAGCAGTACTTTCTGAATTCCTCCACAGATGGTCTCATTTACCATCTACATCCTGACAAGAAACAGAGTCGAAAACATTTCTTGTGGAAGGGGGGACAGCCTCCTCAAATCTTTCCTGTTGGATGGGAATTATATAGGATCATTGGTTAGTAAACTCCTCTCTGAAGAGCTAGAGGGAGCCTCATGATTTTATTAGATATACTTAAGGGTAAATAAAAAGCACTCTGGCAATCAGAATGTTGTACAGAAAGAGTAGGTAATGAATACTGGCTCAGAGTTTAGGCTTGGAGGTGCGGTTATTTTTTATATGTGTATTTTTAGCGGTGACAGAGCAACAGACCTTTCTATAAGAACAATTAAGGAATCAGTTAATCTTTCTAGGATTCCACCTTTCATATCATTTGAAGATTAGGCAAATGTAATCAAATATATCTTATATGTTCTGGTTTGCCTAACTTTTGATTGTTGTTCTATCAACTGAAGGAGTTATTCTCATGTTGGAAGAACAACCTTCAAAGTTCTATTAAAGTGACTTTCCACCAAATCACTGAGAGCAGAATATGTTAGTTTTGTTTATTGGGGACAACTCCTTTTCTGTATGTGATGTGTTTGAAGTAGTTCTCTATACAGCTGCTATATTCTGGAGAGAAAATTGTTCAAATAAGTGTTTCATGTCATGTGTAAAACTGATAAGTTAGGGATAAATAAGTAAGTTAAATTTAAAATATAGGACTTAAATTGTTTTAAATTCGGTATTTATTATTCAATTTTACATTTATTTATCTTTCCATGAAAATGTGTGATGTTTATATTAGAGTCATTGATCATAATTGCTCTTTAATATGTATATATTAGTTTCTAAGAGCATTACTTTGGACAAATTTATTTATAATTTAAGTAAATAATATAATCCAGTGAGATAAACTACCCAGATTTGTCTTTTTAAAAAATCTTTTGCACAGTAGCTCTCATTATGTTGCTAGCCAATAAAAGTCTTTATTTGTTACTTATTAGAGCCCTCAGTACACTCAAAAGTTCAGCTATAATTTAATTTAGCTGTTCAAAGAACTCCCCTTGTTTTAAAACATGTTCTCAGTATCCTTTTCCATTTGTGTGAACCTGTATTCTAACTTATGCATATTCATAAGAACGATATTACAGATACATCATTTTTCAAGTTTTTGCCACAGCAGAGACATAACCTTTTTTTTTTTTCTCTTTTAAAAAAATGACATGGAAATGTCAATTTTATTCCTTTTGTTTTATTTTCCCCTGGACATTCTACAGCATTTTTTTTCTTGGTGATTTAAAATGTTTTTGCTATAATAATTTAAAATGAGTTCCCCCAAGGAATACAACCTCTTAAGGTACAGTGAGAAGGGCAATGGCAATAAAAAACTGTCCAAAATTAAGAATTCGAGTTAAGGCCATTTTCCGTTTGTAGTAACTTAAAATTGCAAAGAGTTTGCCTTATAGTTTACAAATTACTAGCATAGTAAGTTCAGTTTCCTTATAAGAACTACTGGGAAGTTTTGGAGAGTGGAATGACTTGAGAATTTTGGTTGTATTTGTAACAAATCACATTCATTATAAAGACTAGAACTCTAGTTATCAGGAATTCTTCCACAAGGAAGGCAGAGTGTGGAACTTTTCTAAATGAGTCACTGCATATATATCTTAGCAGTGGGAATCTCATCAAGCCAGCCTTCTAGATACTGTATTTCATAGTTGTCAAAATGTACAGTATTGTCTTGGAACTTAAGGTTCATGAGTTCATAGTCTCTGCTTTTTTGTGTTTAGTACAAAGATGTAACAACCCACACAAAACATTTTTCTCTTATTATGACCTTACATTTGCCAAAGTGCCCCATGCTGAAATTCCTTTTCAGTATCTTTTTTTTTTTTTAGTCCAAAGCCAGACGTGTACCCAGACACAAAAGCCTCTGTGTATAGCAAGCTGTTTTAAATATTGTGGCTCGACGATGTGCTGTCCTTTCTCTGCTTGAGCCAAGGATCTCTGCTCAGTGTCTGTGGATTACCAAGCTCCTTCTTTATTGTACCTCTTGTCAGCTATTCCTATTCATTTAACCTTTCATTAGTGTCTGTGCAGCTTCACTGTCTGGAAAGGCAAGGAAAAACCGAAAGGCCCCACTGTCACAGTTATTAGATTTCTCGGTTACATCCCAGCAACCATAAAGAAGTAAGAATCGACACTATTGTCGTGCATGCTGCTGTCCTGGGGTGCAGCTCTTCTGTGCATGTCAAGGACATGTGCCACATGTTGATATGCATCCCAGGGATAAATGCACAACATGGGGGATAGGGCGACACTGGCAGTAACGAGCTTTGTAGGAGTTATTGCAAAGACCAACAGTTTGTGAAGGAATTTTGCTTAACAGGCCAAGGAGATAGACAGAGTTGAAGGTTGCCAAGATTTGCCTGTGCGGAGCTTGTCAGTCACATTGTTTTCATCTAAACTTCATTTGAAGGGAAAATTGAATAGGTTTGACAGCAATGAAAAGTATTATTTTCTTTTTTTTTTAAATTTTTCAGAGAACAAAAGCAATATCTCTGATGACTAGAATATTGTAACTATTTTTTGTATGGACTGAATCATGTCAACACAAACATGGTTCTGTTAGTAATTCTCATAATTTTTCATAACTTAAAAATAAAAGATATTTCATAGAGGTTGTATGTAGATTTTAAAATCAGTGTACAAATAATATAGCCTATTAATTTTCCTATGTGACAGAGTCCCCATTTTTTATTTCCTTCCAGCAGAGCCTGGTGTTATCACTTGGCTCTTTATGAATGCGTTTGCCTAGCTGCCTTGATATAAAGGAGAAAAGGGAAGATCATAGGATCATTTTTAAATCATAATAAATACAAGTATCTGCAGATTTGGGGTTGGAAAATATTAAAACACCTTAGAATATTAATAAAACTGTTTTTAAGAGTTCTTAACACATTTCGATAGAAAATAGTAAATTATCCTACCTTCTCTCTTTACCTCAGAGTTTATTATTTTAACTAGGAAAATTGTTGTTACCAAGGATGAATAAAATGTTTTTGCTTTCCTAATGAATTATTTTTAAGTTTACCAGACTCTCTTGGGGGCTCTCTAATAACTTTTCAAGTATTTTAATGAGAATCCTGAGTGGTGGCATGTATCTGTAATCCCAGCTTCCACGGAAACTGAGGCAGTAAGATCCCTTGGGCCTAGGAGTTGGAGGCCAGACTATGGGCAACACAGTGAGACTTTTTCCCAAAACAAACAAACAAAATATATCTTAATAATATTACTAAACCCCTCTAATTATCTATAATTTTTATTTGACCCTAACATTTTTAGCCAAAGCTACTTTTTGCCTCCCCCACCCCATGCCCATCCCCGTGGTGCTGGAGATGGAACCCAGAGCCTCATGAATGCTAAGTCAGTACTCCACCCCTGAGCTACCTCCCCAGTCCAAGGCTAACTTTTTAATAGTTGTACCTGAAACATTCTGTACTAAGCTATCCTGGTGTCTTGTGAAAATATTCTAGGGCTATTATCTTTGTTTCAGGGAAGAGAGATGAGCTATTTTTCATACCCCTTCCTGCAGGTGGGATGCTTCCTTCCAGGCAAACTTCTTCAGTAATGACAGCTAAGTGCCCAGAAAGCCTAGGGCCATGTCCCCTTCTGTTGGCCTGTAGGTTGAATACTATGTGTATTATGTTCAAATGAATATTCCCTGATCATCTTTCCCACACATAAGGCAAGAATATCTTAACCTTCCTCCTTCTAGTAGTCCAGTTTCCATTCATTATTGTTTGTGTGGTGATAAGAGAAGAGGAAAAGGGGAACTTATGAAACTGAAAGTTATCATTTTACCTCTCCAATCCCCCCAAAACTCTCAAAATCTAGGAGAAAATATATGGTAATTAAAGAGAAAGGAACACATGCCAGTAGTGCTCCTTAGTGGTATCCTGTGCCTATTCCTTATCCACTCAGGATCTCTGTGCAGCTGACTGTGCCGGCTTGCTCAGGTGTGAGAGCAGCCTAGGATGGGGTGATCACACATGCCCCCATTTTATCCCATTACATTTGAGATCTTCCATTCACTCAATGGCAAAACAATTGAAGTTGGTAAGTCCTAAGTTTCTTTTCAGTTGGGGCATTTTATATTTAATGTGGTAGGACTAAATAATCATAGCAATTTAAAATTTTTACTTTAGATGTAATTCATCTAGAAAGTGTATATTAATAAAATTCTGTTGGATGGCTATACCACTTATTTATTCATCAATGGATGAACATTTTGGGTCATTTCCAGTGTTTGGCTGTTCTGAGTAATGCGGCTGTGACCATTTATGTGCAAGGATTTTGTAGACATATGTTTTCCATTCTCTTGGATGTAGATCTACAGAATGGAATCACTGGGCCATATTGCAACTGTGTTTTTGATTTTTGAGGATCTGCCAAATTGTTTTCCAATGCAACTGCAGCATTTTCCATTACCACCAATAGTTTATGAGTCTTCGAGTTGCTGTACATCTTCTCCAACACTTGCTAGTATCTGTCTTTTTATTTTAATCATCTTGGAGCTGTGAAGTAGTATCTTCTTGTGGTTTTGATTTGCATTTCCTGATGGCTAGTGAGGCTGAACAATTTTTTCAAGTGCTTACTGGCCATTTGTATATCTTTTCTGTGACTTTTTCATTAGGGTTATATTTTAATTGTAAGATTTTTGATAACAGTTCTTTAGGATGTAAGATTTGTACATACTTTCTCCCTTTCCGTGGGTTGGCTTTTTATTTTTTTGATGGTGTTCTTTGAATTGCAGAAGTTTTAAATTTTGAAGTCTAGCTTTCCTATTTTCTTTCATTGTTCTTACTTTAGATATGCTAGCTAAGAATTGTCTAACTCAAGGTTATGAAGTGTAGACTTGTATTTTCTGCTAAGTATCTTACAGTTTGAGCTTCTTCAGGGCAGATTTAGGTTAGTTTTTATATTTAGTGTGAAGTAGGGCCCAACTTCATTCTTTGGAGTGTGGATGTCTTTTATAGCACCATTTGTTGAAAAGGTGATTCTTTGTAGTACTAGCTACTTGGGAGGCTGAGGCAGTAGGATTGCAAGTTCAAGGCTAGTCTAGGCAACTTAGCGAGACCCTGTCTCTAAATAAAAAGGACTGAGGATGTAGCTCAGTGGTACAGCACTCCTGAGTTCCATCCCTAGTACCATTTTTTTTTTTTAAGAAATAAAATAAAAAGGGCTGGAGATGTGGTTTGGTGGTGGAGTGCCCTCCCCCTAGTACAAATAATCCGCAGTACTGAAAAAAAATTTGTTTCCACATGGAATTTGTCATATACTTTGTTGAAAATTAATTGACGGCAGATGTTAGGTTTATTTCTGGAATTTCCACACAATTTCATTGATCTGTGTATCTATCCTTGTTTCAGTACCACATTGTCTTGATTAGTATATTAAGTTTTACAATTAGAAGTATGAGTCTTCTAACTTTTTACAAAATTATTTTAACTATTCTTGATTCCCTAGCAGTT
This sequence comes from Marmota marmota marmota, assembly GCF_001458135.2. Classification (NCBI taxonomy): domain Eukaryota; kingdom Metazoa; phylum Chordata; class Mammalia; order Rodentia; family Sciuridae; genus Marmota; species Marmota marmota. Next base: position 4,045,298 of record NW_026000103.1, read on the forward strand.
TACTGAACAATTTTTGACTGTCATAAAGATAACATAAAATTTACCCTCTTAATAATTTTTTAACGTACAGTATAATAGTATTAACTCCAAATTATTGTGCAACAGATCTCTAGAATATTTGTATTTTGCAAATGCTAAAATTTTGTGGCCCTTGAACAATAATAGCAGCTCCCTTTTCCTCTGTTCTCCATGCTCCTGGCAACCAGTATTCTATTTTCTGTTTCTAAGCATTTGACTACTTCAAATACCTCATGTAAGTGGAATCATAAAGTAATTATGTGTGTGCATGTGTGCATGTGCACACGTGCGTGCGTGAAGGCTTATTTTGCTTAGCAAAATATCCTGAAGGCTCATCCTCGTTGTAACATGACAGAATTTTCTTTTATAAAGCAGAATAATATTCCATTCACATACACCAACACACAACTTTTCTTTATGTGTTCATTTGGAGATGGTCATTTAGCTTGCTTCTACCTCTTGGCTACTGTTATAGACACTGCTATAAACATAGGCATATAAATCTCTTTTCTGTATCTTGCTTTAAATTATTTGGGATAAATAAGTACCTCCAAGTGGAATTGCTGGATCACGTGGTAGTCTGCTATTTAATGTTTTGAGGAACCTCCATTCTGTCATCTGTAATAGCTTTATCATTTACACTACTTCCAGTGGTGCTCAAGGGCTCCAGTTTCTCCACATCCTAACATGTGTCTTTTGATAGTGGCAGTTCTAACAGGTGTGAGATGACCTCTCTTGTGGTTTTGATTTATATTTCCTTGAAAATTAGTGATGCTGAGTATCTTTTCATATGGTCTTTGGCCACTCATGTATCTTTGGAAAAATACCTATGCAAGTCCTTTGTCTTTTTTTTTTTTTTTTGAGGCAGCTCTATTGCCTAGGTTAGCCTTAAATGGTCCTCCTGCCTTGGCCTCCTGATTAGCTGAGACTACAGGCATATATCACCACTTGCAGCATTTTATCTATCTTTTTAAAAATTTATTTATTATTTATTTTTAGTTGTAGATGGACACAATACCTTTATTTTATTTAATTTATTCCTTTTTATGTGTGCTGAGGATCGAACCCAGTACCTCACACATGCTAGGCAAGCACTCTATCACTGAGCTACAACTCCAGCCCTTTTTGTTCATCTTTTAACAAGATTTTGTGTGTGTGTGTGTGTGTGTGTGTGTGTGTGTGTGTTGAGTTGTAGTAGTTTCTTATAAATTCTGGATATTAATCTCTTGTCAGAAATGTTAGGTGACAAATATTTTCTCCCATTCTGTAGATTCTCTGTCCTCTATTGCTCACTTCCATTGCTTTTGTCATGCAGAAGTTTTTAAGTTTGATGTAGTTTCATATGTGTATTCTTACTTTCCTTGTTTTTTGCAATTTACACTTAAAGGTCAAATTTATCTGGTCTTCAGCAGAGTAAAGACTACATTAAGAAAGTACAATCTACTGTTTAGGTAAAAACTCTTGGTGGTACTCCAGCAGACAAGAAATATGTCATTCAGTAGCCAAAAGATGATAGCTCCTAGTTCCCTGTGAAACAACCAGGTTTTACTTTGATGTTTCTTAATTATCATTGAGTTTAAAAGCATTCTAGGTGTTCTGTATGATAACAGACATACTGCATGCCCTGGAGGTGGAATTAAGTACATAGAAATAATTGTTTTTGGTTTTATAAATACCTCAAAAGGAAAGGGGGGAAAAAACCATTATTGAGAAAATTTGTCTTCCTAGACATCCCGTCATGACTAGAAAAACACCAACAGAGATAAAACTAAAAATTATTGTATGATCTCCAAACCCAAAATAACCTGTCCAGTGAAGTTTTAAATAAATAACTACATTCATATCTGGCACGACATGTTTTGAAAGAGCTCATTTTGCAATCTATTTGGTAAATTTTTAAGATATTACATCATTGAATTAGAGAAATTGAAGAGCAAGTGAAAGGTAACTTAATTTGGGGAAGCTATGTTGTACTATCGTTGAATTAAAAGAAATATTTGTTCTTGTAAAATTCCAGTTTTCTTCTTATTCATTCTAATCAAGACCTAAGTTTATTTCCATCTAAGTAATTGCTTTTCTAGTATTCTGATGGGCCATTCAGGTCTTAATTGCATTGTCTGTTTTTGACCTGGTGACAGTTATTTTAGACAAAAGTTTCACTGTTTGGCATGAGCTATTAATTAGATGGCTAAGTGATTAAATTTATGTATGGAGAGTATGTATTTTTTTTCCTCACAAATATTTAAATTTGTTAACAGTAACTAGCCAATTTAAAACATCTCATGACATATTTTGAGGATTTACTTTTTTTTACTTTTGAATATTCTATAAAGCATTTAAATCATTTATAAAATTTGATAGGACAAAATTTGATAGTTACCATACACAAGATTTTTGGGTATATATAAATTTTATTATACCATATGACATATTTATACCTGTTAAACAATATATGAATATTTTGTTATTTTTAGCATGTTTTGACATGTACATATATGTATGTGGACTGACTAAATAATGTTTAGCTATTGATATCTTATTTGGTTCGGGGCATAAGTAATATAATTAAAACCATACAGCCACACAAAGGCCATTCAGTTCTCCATCCTGTGGTATCTAATCTCCTTGTAATACACATTTCATTATCTAGTGGATTAGGGAAGTTCCTTCTTTCAACACTTCTCCTAACAGGTATGTTTCTGGAAGTACAATGTGATGGTTCAGATTTTTTTCTCATTGAAAGTGGTCATTGGGAAAAAACACTTTTTTGAATTTTTAAAAAAATATTTTTGACTATAAATGGACACAATACCTTTATTTTATTTGCTTATTTTTTAATGTGGTGCTGAGGATCGAATGCACTGCCTCACATGTGCACTACTGAGCCACAACCCCAGCCCTTGAATTGGTTTTTGATAGACAAATATTTTTGCTTCAAAGGGCATTAACTCTAAATGACAGTAAAAAGTAGAGACTTTCTAAGACTCAAATTCTGCCAGGTCTTGAGCCAGGTTTTTCATGGTACTAGATGTCCTTTGCTAGAAATAGTTTCACATAAAAGTTTCACTTATATCTGTACACAGGTCAGTGCAGCTTCACTTGTGTGTAGAGACAGCAGCCAGTCAATGACACTACATTTTTGTGTACCTAGATGACTGTAATTAGATCTAATGAAGTCAGTGTATAATGAATATGTGTCAAGAGTGTCCATGAGATGCCTGGTGTGGTGGCATGTGCCTGTGGTCCCAGCTACTTGGGAGACTGAGATGGAAGGATCACTTGAGCCTGGGAGTTCCAAGATCAGCCTGCAGACAACGTAGAGAGACCCTGTCTTAAAAAAAAAAAAAAAAGCCTCTGTGAGAAACAGGTCATTCCTATCTTCCTCATGGGGGAGAGTAGGAAGCAGAATTGCAGGGTTTACTGAATTTTGAGGGTGGGGGAGGCAAGAGTTTAACACTGATGTGCTCTCACACAGCAGTAAGTAATATCTGTACATGCTTTTTGTAGTTTTGGTATATTTGTGCATGCCATAGATGAATAGTGAGTGTATCATCCAATGTTTATTATCAATGATTATTATCAAATGGTACTTCTGAAATACAGATATATCAATATTATAAGTCTCACAACAAGCAAGTAAATGTTTGCTTAGTATATATAAAATAACATTGCAGATTTACATGAGACAACATTCGGCTATGGTGTACTGATTTGGTAAAAATAAGAGATGCTTTTAAAATTGTTAGGTTTTTGTGTTCTGGTTGTATATTGAGATAGGCATAGGAGTTTGAGAGTTGCTTCATTTTTCAAAGTGTAACACAGTTTTAGTTATTTAATTATTGAATGTAACAATTCAACAAGCACTTTAGTTTCTATGGTATATGTGATACTCTGTTAGGTGCTATGGGTATTACAGGTGAAGTAAAAGCTATAAAACTAATAAGGAAAACAAAATTCATTGGCAGGAGGGTATTCATTATTTTAAAAGAATAACCATGTCTGCCAACTACCCCTGGTCTTCATATGCTTAGAAACATAATGTTATCATCATACCTTTGAAAGAGATGTCCATTAGGGGCTCACTTTGTTCACTGACTTTAGGGGGAGAGGTTGCACACGCATACACAGGTGTCATGAGAACAGGTATGTATCTGTGTACCAGATGAAGGGCATATTCATGTATGCAGATTGGCATGATTAGCCCAATCTCTGCAGCCAAATTTAAGCAGGGATTCAAATTATAAGCCAAATGTGGCTTATTACTTTATGAGCTTGGAATTCATCCAGAGAATATTGAGGTTGGGCATGGGGAGACTTGAGAGCTTCCTATCCCCGTAGGAAGCTTTCTGTGGCCTATATTGCTTCCAGTGCATACTTGGGACTCCTCTTGTGCTGTACTTCCCAAGCGTTGACAACATTTACTCCTCTTTATTTTTTTTCTCCTTCCCATTCCCCTTTCTGATGAATTCCTTTTTCTTTAGATATGTTAATATTCTCAAACAGACATTAGTCAACTGTCCTGGGAGCTACTTGTTAAGGTGACTTTGCATCTGTTAGGTTTTTTTATGGATGTAATGCAGATGGTAGCTCATTTCACTCATTTTAAATTTCTTAAGGATTCTTCATGCTACTACCTTGCATGTAACGTGGTGTGTATACGGTCAGGTGAAAGCAGCAGGATAAAACAATAGTTTCCTGGAGAGAAAGGGATGTATATAATTAAAAAAGAAAAAAAAAATAAGAACACCTTTGAATCTAGCTGTTAAATACCTTATATAGGAAGTTTCTATTATTCAGTACCTTGTAGATAAATATCCTAATCTGAGATTGGTTTTATATATAGGTGGAATAAATAAATTGCTTTAGAATTCAGAGAAGCAGTGTTATATTTAATCCCTGCATGTGTTTTTTTGTGTGACAGAAAAGTTCTTAAGGTACTTTTCAGCCACTCTTTTCTTTTATAAAACTAGGGTCAAAATTAGTATTAAGGATTATTAATAATGCTTCACATTGTGTTAATATTTCAACATCTATTTAGTGTAGTGTTTTAGGAGTGCCAAAAAGAATCAAAAAGTTAAAATTACCCTTAACTTCACATTGGTTGGTTCCAGCAACTTCCAATTAGATGTATTTTTAAAATTTTCAGTCTTTTAAAACATTTTAAAATCAAGAACAATTTGTTGTGAGACAAGAGGTAAAAAGACACTGAACTTCCACTTGATAGTTGGCAGAAAGATGGAAGTTGGTGGAGCCACTTGTTTTCATGGTTTCCTTAGGTTTAGTCTGACTTTTAACTTTATTTCCATATTTTCAGTTAGTCAAAGTACAAATGTATAATGTGAGAATTTCATTGTTTAAACCTATAGTGTTTAATACATTCCCGATTTTAAGTTTGAAAAGGTATCCAAATGGAAAATAAAGTGAAGGGTGGTGATGGAGAGAGCAGAGAAACCACACAAGAAATGTGGAACACTGATGAAAATAAAAGAAATTGAAGTTACGTTGAGGGGCTGAGATGTAGCTTAGTGATTGAGAAGGATGCTTAGCACTTAGCATGGACCAGCCATTGTGTTCAGCACCAAAAAACAAACAAACAAACAACAACAACAAAAAAAAACCAAACAAAAGGAATCCAAGAACCTGTTCAAATGAGTGTCATTAGATTTATTTTTAGGTGCTTCCCCAAAGTTCATTTTTTCAGGCTTTTTTTAACTCTGTGTCCTCTTGTACCCTGCATCTACTGTGCATATCCTGTCATATCTGCCTTCCAGATCCACCCTCTTAGTAACACAGCTGTCCGCCCTCACCCTGCTCCCAAACACCATTACCTGCAACACTGTAGTATCTTCTCACTGGCTTGGTCTTCCAGTCTGGCCTCTCCTCACCCCTGGCACCGACTCCTCTCCAAGGAAGGATCACTTACTTATCTCAGCACCTTCAATAGAACCCAAACTCCTTGCCATAACCAGGGAGAACATGTTATATGTAACTGCCTTTCCAACAGCTTTTCCTACCACTGCTCCTTCTGCTAAGCTTGTATCTACCCCAGCCCTTTGCACGTGGTTTTCCTCTGCCAACCATGCCCTTCTTCCACACTTTCTCTTGGCTCCTACCTTCAGTTTCGTTCTGGGCTTCTCTCCATTGTCATCTCTTCATAGAGACCTTCCTGATAAACTTCCCTGTAGTGTCCCAAGCTCTGGGTTTTTATGACTTCTTTACCTGTTTTTTATTTTCCCTCTTTGTAGCATTTAAAATATCACTGTTTATAAATATATTTAACTTTTATGTTTGTGTATAATTGTTATTTGTGCCTCTCCCACCCCAGGAGGCATGCATATAAAAACAGAGACCTTTGTCTTATTAATTGTTGAATATCCTCTATCTAAAGCAGTGTTGGCTTTAGATAGGGTACACCTGGCAGATATTTATTGAATAAATGGATGAGTGTACTCACATATATATGATTGTCCTTGTGATTTTGAACTGATTCTTCATCAGCGTTTATCAGGTCTTAGTTATTTGATAGTTATTTATAGTATCTGCTGCTACACTTTTCTGAACTGCTTATACCTAGCTCAGTTGGAAGAGTGGTTTCCAGGATAATGTAAACACTCTATAGGGTGTGCAGAAATCATTCTATAATATGTAGGGAAATATATTAGAAATTTTATTTCACTCATTTTAAATTTGTGTTTTATAGTGTGAATGATATAGTTTATGTATTGGGGAGCATCATGCCGTCATAAAAACAGACTGGATTGAAAATGATTGGGTGAAGATAGCTGATTTTTGTTTAAAGCAAAATGCATGATGCATGTCTGTAGTCAGGCTATTTTTTTTTCCTCCCCCTTTTTCAGGGCTGAGAATTGAATCTAGGGCCTCCCACATACTAAGCAAATGTTCTACCACTTGAGCTACAACCTCAGTTTGGTGTTTTTTTGTTTGTTTGTTTGTTTGTTTCTGTTTTGGTATTGGGAATTGAACTCAGATGTGCTTAACCACTCGGCCATATCTCCAGGCCTTTTTAATATTTAGAGAGAGGGTCTTGCTAAGTTACTGAAGCTGGCTTTGAACTTGTGATCCTCTTGTCTCGGTCTCCTACACCGCTAGGATTACAGATGTGTGCAACCACACCCAGCTCCTAGTTTATAGAATCTTTAATGAAGTTCAGTTGTGTTTTTTTTTTTTTTTGTGTGTGTGTATGTGTTTCCATGACTTAAGTTTCAAAAACAACTTCATTGAGATAAAATTCGCACTCCATACAGTTCGCTGCTATCACTAAGATTTACACAACCATTTTATTGTTATAACATATGCAATTTCGAAGACACTATTATAAGTAAATAAAGATATGAAATACTTAGAATTTGGAAAGAAGTTTAGTTATATACTAATTTGAAATACTTTCTTAAATGAAGTTTTATAACATTTGAAGAATTTTTTAAGATGTTTGACAAGATTTATAAACTTGAATGTAGCATCTTAAATAATTAATATACTAATAAATAGGGAAACTCGAAAACCACAAATAAGCAGATACAAGTTGAGTAGTATTCTTTATAGATAGTCACCCTAGAAGATTATACAGTAATGATGCCATAGCTTAAAATGCCTTTGTTGATCTCCATTTCAGAGGCTTCAGATAGCCCATGACTAAGTCTTCTGAGCCTCTTCATGCTCAAAATTTTTAAAAAGTTTTTTGTATTAAGGATTGAACCCAGAACTTTGAACATGCTAGGCAAGAATTCTACCATGAAGGTACATCCCAAACCTTTTTTGAAATTTTTTACTTTGAGACAGGGTCATGCTAAAGTTCCAAAGGGTGTCCTTAAACTTGTGGTTCTCCTGCCTTACCCTCCTGAGTAGCTAGGATTACAGGTGTGTGCCACCATGCTTGGCCATGCTCACAAATTTTCCATGACACAAGAACAGGGACCTTTGTCTTATTAATTGTTGATTATCTTGTCTTGTTAATTGTTTTGGTTTTCTGAACCATCCAAAAACCAGATGAATTTGGTGGGTGATAAAACCCAATAATTCCATCGTTTTGATGAGAAAAACGATTTATTTTTTCACACACAGTTGACATGTTGGCTGTAGAAATACTTACAAGTGATGAATTCTAGAAATGTTTTGAACAATGGTAGCATTGTTGGAAGAAATGCAATGTCCTGAGGTGACAACTTTGATACCATGCCAGAAAAACAGTTAAGACACACTTACTAGAAGTAAATATTAGGGTCAACTTTTTTTGTGTTAGCTGTAGTGTTCTAGGTGCCTTCTTTTAGCTGGATCCAAAAGTCTTTTACATAAAACATAATCAATATACTAGCCTTCCTTCATAGTTCTGTGTAGGTAGCAAGGGCTCTTAGCAGGCCTGTTATAAGGTGAAGGCTCTGCTGGACCAAGACCCTAGGGCATAATTAACAGTGTCTTTGGAGGGACCACGTGTGCTGTCTTCATGGACCATTTGGCCCATGAGATGGGATTTGGTTCATAATTCATTGTCATGTACTGTAACTCCCGTGGGAGTACAGGGTCTAGCTGCTTTAGGTTGGATAGGTTTTGAATGTTTTATCTTGTTCCAGGGTGGATTATTATACTCCAGAATGCACTTAATTACAAGCTTTATGTTTCCAACACTCATTCACAATACCTCCTCTTCACTACACCTGACTTCATCGATGGAATTTCATTTTTGATTGAGGACAGTATATGATTTTGGCGAGATGGAAACTGATATTTTTGGAATCTTTTTTTTTTTGGTGCCTTATTACCTTTATGTTTTGAATCTTTCTATTTAAAAACTGCCTTTTAGGGTTAATTTTCTCAGCAAAATAAATGCTTGAAAAAGTGCATTTATTAATATTGGGTATTTTTCAGTCTTAGAGTTTGTGTTTTGTTGTGTTTTTGTAAAGTCTGAACCAAGATCCTTAGAAAATGGATACTTTGTAATAGTTATTTATTTTTTATTTAATTTTTTAGTTTTTTAGGTGGACATAATATCTTTATTTTATTTTTATGTGGTGCTGAGCATCGAACCCAGTGTCTCACACATGCTGGATGAGCACTCTACCACTTGAGCCACAACCCAACCCATAATAGTTCTTGTTTCAATATTTTGAAATTGAACACAAAAGTCCTTAAGAAATTTCAGTTTTTTATGAATAAATATAATCTGTATTTCTAATTTCCTTCTCATGCCCCTCATGAGTTTAATCACACTTTATTGTAATCAACTATTTATGCATCTACTATATAAACTGTGCATTTGCAAAATACTTTGATCTTCTTTTCTGTCAAGAAAATCTTAACTGGTTCTAACTGGATTCTAACTGGATCATGATTTACTAATGGATTTATTTAATAGATTCCTGTTTTATTTAAAACCTTGCTTAACAGTTATGGTTTGGGAGTATCTTGAATATCTCAGACAAACTTCTACTTTTCAAAATTAAATTATACTGTCTTGTGTATTTAATTTTTAATTTTTAGAATTTAGTCTTTTATTCTTGATTGAGAATCCTATGATTAGAACTGTAAAATTCACCTAAATGTGTTTGGTCAGATTGCAACTTCTTTGGAAGGTGATTCTTTTTACCATGTGAATTTTGTAAAGTCAATTTCCTTAATTTGTAATATAGGCTCAATGAAAGCTGGAGGGTGGTAGTTCTGTTCTTTTTTTTCCCCCTGAGAAATCTTTAAGGAGATGTTTAAACAAATCAAAATATGCTTATGACTTAAAAGAAATAATTTGATGTGGCAAGTTTTAAATTAAAAAAAAAAAAAGACAGACATACGTACTCCATAACCTTTCTTTGAGTCTTTAGTTTTAAGTCCTCTGTCATATAATGCCAAAAACTTTGTTCTGAGCTGCGTGTGTGTTGAAACATGTATGCCTGTCCTAGTGTCATAACTAATTATATCTCTTGTATGCTTACTTCTAGTAATTGCTAAGTAGACCTACCGCAGCATGCATTTTAGCATTTAGTTTTATCTGAAGGACCTACTACAGAAATCAAGGTTTTTGGTATGAAGTAACTTGACACTGTGAACAGATATTACTATTTAAAATGTATCACCTACTTTGTTTTGCAGAAATTGTATACTTTCAGGGAAGAAAAATTTGAGTTGTCTTTAAAAGCATATCTGTCTTTACTTGTAATTATACACCAACACTGACAGACTTTTGCAGTTTTGATAAAGATATTTTATCTGGTAATTGGAAATTGATGGTCTGGTATTGTGATAGCAGTTTTTTTTTTTTAAAATTTTGTAGTTGTAGATGGACAAAATGCCTTTATTTTGTTTATTTTTATGTGGTGCTGAGGATCGAACTCAGTGCCTTACGCATTCTATACAAGGGCTACAGCCCCAGCCCATGTTAGCTAAATTTTATAGATTTATTTTAACTCCAGAGTTTTTTAGAGGACTGTGGGTTTTAGAAAAACTGCTGGTGCTTTGGTCATTTAATTTCATGGATTGGTCTAAAATAATTTGGAGCTTACTCTAGGAAAATGTATTGCATCGAGTAGAATTTTTGCAGACTAATTTAGGAATTCTGTCTTGGACATGTTCATGACTGAGACGGCAGTTTGTTATATGCACCAGCATGTATGAAAATATGTGGTCCTTGTCCCTGCCTGCTGAAAGAGAACTCACCAGGCTCTATTCTCTGAGCTGTAGCCTGGTGGAAATTAAAGTCTTAGGATTGGGAGCAGTTAATGCTGGTGATAGATGTGGTATTTAGTGTTGCGCTATATTGCATGGTGATTTCTTTCTGTGGACTTAAGGGATTCTAGTCAGAACTTGGGAAAGAATATGCCATAGAATTTGTGGCAATTAAGTATTTTTTAAAGTGGAGAATACAGTGGCTTTTCTTATTAATAAACAGGACTTTGGGGCTTTGCTTGAAGAAGTAGTAAAAAGATCATACAATTCTTTTTTTGATAAATTTAATACAGAAAAGGCTGAATTTTGTTTTTTAAAGTTTCATTCCTTTTATTTTTTTGGTAGTTAAAAAATAAAATTCTTTAGTACTGTTACAAACTTAGCACTGTCTTTTTAATGGAATACTAAAGTTTTAAAATATATTTTTAGTTGTAGTTGGACATAATAACTTTATTTTACTTACTTTATTTTTTATGTGGCCCTGAGGATTGAACCTGGTGTCTTACACTTGCTTGGCAAACGTTCTACCACTGAATCACAACCCCAGCACCAGAATACTAAATTTTTAAAAGTACATTTTACATTGTTTCTGTCATATGGTATCATATGTATACAGAGACATTGGACTTGAGTGTTTTGTGTTTCTGTAATCTAGGCTTTGGACTTATGGTATAATTTCTGTGTTTTGAAAACTGGATGCACAGTGGTTTCTTTCTAATCAGTGTATCATTTGAACACTGACTGTAGAAAGCAGGTGTTAAACAACAAAACTAGTCTTTCCATTTTTAAAAATGTCGATTTCTCTTTGAGTTGTCAACCAAATTTATGCAGGTGTGTTTGGTTTTAAGAATGGAAACCAGAATTTGCAACTGATAGGCCACAGAAAAGGAAGGGTTATTTCAGAATGTGGGGCATCTTGGCAGTGTGTGAGGAGGTTGACTCCCAGCCCCACTGATAGAAGGAGTTTCCCACGTGTCACTGGACTGTGAAATACGAAGGTGCTGGAGTTGTTAAGGCTTGTCTGAGTTCTGAACCTAGGGATGCTACCACCTCCACAGGGTATTTGGAAATCTCAATAGATATTTTGTTTGTCACAAATGACTGACTTGGGATGCCTCCTGTTAATTTATTAGGACAGAAATGCTGCCATATCCAAATTGCAAAAGAATTTGCACACAATCATGATTGTTGTGTCCAGAATATCAATAATATCGCTGTTTGGAATTACTTAATAGTTACTGATATTAAAAAAGATAAAAATGCTGGTAAAAATAGGACTCTGTTCTCACCCAGAATTCCCACTTGACAATATCCTCCCCCTCCCCATTTGTTTGTTTTAAAGAATATTTCTGTTTATTTATTTTTGTTAGTATATACTTGATTGCAACTTAACAAGCGGAATTCCAAATTTCACTTCTTAACATTCTTGAGTAAATGTGATTTATAAAGGCATATGGATATTTTATATACTTGGCACACTGAAAATATGCAGTCATAAGCCCCCAAATCAAACCCAGATATACTGATTTATGCAAATATCCATCATCTGTGGATATTTGGTAGATTAGCAGGTTATACGTGTGTTGAAACTCATGTCCCTTTTTTTTTGTAATTAAAAAAATTATCCTTGTGAGAAATTGCTGACCTGTTAAGTATTTTTGTTGGTTTTTACAGATAAAAATCAAATCCAGAATTTTCACAAGCTTATGGCTTCATGTAACTATTAGTTCTGAAATAGTGACTAGAAAGAAAAATTATAAGACCACTTTTGAATATTTATCAGGAACAAATTTTTGATAGCACAGTACCTCTGAGCCTTCTCTCCTTTCATGCTTTTTTTTTTTAAAGAAAGAGTGAGAGAGGAGAGAGAGAGAGAGAGAGAGAGAGAATTTTTAATATTTTTATTTTTTAGTTATCGGCGGACACAACATCTTTGTTTGTATGTGGTGCTGAGGATCGAACCCGGGCCGCACGCATGCCAGGCGAGCGTGCTACCGCTTGAGCCACATCCCCAGCCCATCCTTTCATGCTTTTGTGGTCTTACACCACGAGGTAAACATAAAGTACAACAGAAATGTTTATTAAAATCCATTCAATGGTGGTAGAGTTTTCATTTCTAAGAAAGGAATTTAAATGTGTGTATTAGTGCAAAGTTTTAGAATGATCATAAGTAACTTTTCAATACTATCTTGGAATAAACAAAATAACAACCCTACCATTTTTGGTCTTATAACAGTATTAGGTTTGGAGTTACAAATATCTGAATTTGTGTATTGATTCTGCTTTGGAAGAAGGTAGAATCTTGGGAAAATTCCTTTATCTGTTTTTACTTGTGGTGAATTTACTCTGCATTTTAAAAATTATACAATTTAGTAATGTTAACTGTATTCACATTGTTGTGCCTTAAAAGAAACTTGATTTTGAAATAAGTTCAGACTTTATAGGAAAGTTGGAAAAATAGTACAATGAATTCCTATATGCCCTTCACCCAGATCACACAAATGTTAACATTTACCATGGTTGCATTTTTTTTATGGAGATACAGTTCACATACCATAAAATTCATTATTTAAAGTTCATAGTTAGTGGTTTTTAGTTTATTCACAAGACTATGGAACCATCAGTACTATTCAATTCTTTACCCGCCAAAGAAGTTACAGCCAATAACAGTAATGCTCCCTTTTGCCCACCTCTCTGTCCCTTAGCATTTGCTCCTTTTTGACCCATTGCTCTCTTCTGGGTTTAACAGTATTGATACTGGAGGATTTTTGATATCACATGAAAATGTCCAGCATATCTATCTAAGGCAAGAGTTGAACATCCATTAGTTTCTTTTCCTATCATAGGGACAGAAAGTGTCATATTTACACCTACATGAATAATTTTAGAGGCTATGATGGTAGTTTCTCATCTTTTTCCTCATCTTTTTAAAGTGAGAATTGTATTTCTGCTTTTGCAGACCCATAGTAGGCAAGATACTTAAAAACACAGTGGAGGTTCATAAGTTAAAATAACTAATGTAGTGTAAAACACCCTGCAAATTCTAAAAACTATGCACATTAAATAATGTTTTACAGATGTAAATTTGGGAAGTATATCTTTTGCAATGGTTATTCATGATGTATCAGATCTTTTCATTGATCAGTCTTTTATTTTGAAGTATTTTATCTTTTTTGACACATTTTGTGAACTCATTGTTTAAACATGTTCAGGCTTTGTATTTCTGATTTCATAACAACGCATGATAAATACCACAGAGTAGTAAAACCACTCAAGGATCATAAGGGTTCCATTGTTGTCTTAAGTGACAGACACATACCCCGTGACCTGAAGTTGATTAACTTGATGATATGATGGTTTGATTGTAGACAAACTGCTCAGCCAAGATATCTGCATTTTGAGAATTAATTAGTCAGTTATGTTTCTGATTGCTCTTTACCATTTTTACAAATGTTTGTAAATATTCATAGTATAGCTGAAGCAACACTGATAGCATGGGATTGAAAGCATCTGAGACAGAATGGCTTGAGTTTGAATCCCATCTGTACTGTGGAAGGTTTGATGAAACGATTTTATTAAGCCTTGATTCCCTTATTTGTAAATATGGAGGATAATAACTGCCACTGCATGGGGTCAGAGTGCAGATCAAATAAGATACAGCTTGGGTAAGGATCAATACAGTGCCTGATGTAAAATAAAAAACTCATTACAATGTGGATATCTTTCAGATTTCCATAGTGTATGTTAAAGAAGGAAGTTTTACTCCTCTGATGCCCACTCATTTATGTGTAAACCATTTTTTATTTGCCTGGAATGTTGTTCATTAGGTCATTTGTGCTTGTGAGGCTGAGAACTTAAGTGTTCTAATGAAGAATCAGAGAAGCAACCAAAAGATTATATTACCCTAGCTGAGGTCACAGTGATGATGTTGGTGAGGTTTCAACCAAAAAAGCTGATTTTATTAGATCAAATGCTTCCTGTCTATGGTTAGGTCTACCTATTGTCAAGTGGCTACAATGTGTTATGGTATTTTAAAAGTAATTGAATAATAAGGAAATGACTCAATTGAAAAATATATGGGTACGTGGTAATGCTCCTCTGATGAGTAGTCTTAGGTCATTATACAGTGGGATTGCTGAATTAAATATGACTGAAAAGTTCATTTGGAGTCAGCTTCATAAACGTTATTATATATTGTTTCGTGACTTGTGACAAGTTTAGGAATGCCAGTTTTTCTCATCCACTTAACCTGGTCATTCTAGTTAGCTTTTGGAATGTCTTACTTCTTTTTTTTTTAATTTTTTTTTTGTTTTAGTTGTGGAGGGGCACAACAGCTTTATTTTATTTATTTATTTTCATGTGGTACTGAGGATCAAACCCACTGCCTCACATGTGGCAGGAGAGCATTCTACCACTTAGCTACAACCCTAGCTCATGGAATAGTCTTCTTGAGTCTTCATGAGAAACCTACCATTTGTCACAAATGTGCTTGTTTGGAAAGACCTATAGCCACTGCAATATTTTCCATCATGATAGTAAAAAAGAAACACTTTTTAAATAGGGTGAATACTCCTGAGCAGAAGCAAAGTCATGCTGTAGAGTGAACTTTTGAATGACAATAGCGGAAAGGAGAGGTGCCAGGTTAACTGGGCATTCATTCATTAACTGCTTGGATATGAAAATGATTGTAAATTTCTTTCCATTTTTATACCAGGAACATTGAAATTCTCTAAAAGCAAAAAAGAGAGGAGTATATATGGCTACTAAAATGAGGGTGGTAAGAAGTTAAATGATCAAGACACTGAGAAACCAAAGAATGGTAAAGGTCAGGGTGTATGTGATAAACATTCCAGATAGACACTGTGGTATGGACCAGAAGGCATGCTGTCTGGGTCTTTTCTAACTCAGACTGTCACTGACGAGCTGTTTGATCTTTGGTACTTTTTTAGAGCCCCTTATCTGAAGAATAGACTAAATTAAAGATAGAAAGCAGGTTTCACCTCTCATGCAATATTGATGGATTGGTAATGGCTACTGAGAACAGAGTTCTGAGACTGTGCCTAGAGATTGGGAAGGTGTTCTGGGGAGCCAAGCAGCAGTTCCTGGTAGGGGTGGTGGTGGGTGTGTGCTTGCAGGCATGCATATAAGTTGGTACATGCACCACGTTTACTGACTGCTCGATTTAAAAATTCTTTTCAATTTAAACTATATACCAGAGATTATAGTTTTCTTGGCTTTATGGTTATGAGGATCTTCTTTTAATCAGCCCTTGTGTTTCTGGCTGGGAGAGAACTGCAGGTCGGATGCCTAACAGAGAGGCATGAAGTAGTGGCATGTGGGAAGGAGTGGAATAGTTGGTGCCAGAGCGAAAGAGTGCCCAGCATGCTTCAAATAGACTACATGGGGTTCCCTTCCAACCCACAGACCTGTGCATATCAAACTGGATTGGTCCCTTCACAAAGGTCACCACCTAATGAACAGCACTTAATTAAATGTTTATTATTGCTTAATATTTGGTGTAGGGAATTATTTCTATTGTACTGTACCTTTCAAAACCAAATAGTATTTTGGGGAGCACTTTAGTGTCACATATAGAAGGAAGAGAGGTAAGAAGATGGGCAATGACATGTGACTTTTTCTGTATTGATACTTAGTATAATAAAAACTGGCTATTAAAAAATGCAGAGCCTTTAGCAACTGGTGCCAGTTAGGATTGTCTCAGCAATACTGAAAACAAATAAGATGGCTTTCAGATATGTACATATACTGCTTGAGAATTATTGCTTGCCTTTAAGGAAAAGAAATAGTAAGTTTCTAATGGTCTTACCTAAGAAAATTATCTAGAGTTGTTCTAGATTTAATTCACTGTTAGAAATTCCATATTTTAATGACTTTCATATGTTAGTCCTTTGTAGAATAGGGGACTCATGTAAGGGTAACTTAGGTTAGCTTATCTACACTGACTGGCAAAATTAGTAGTTTTCATTCATGTGTTCTTTAAGAAATTATATGTAGCAACCACATTTTTGGTGCACAAAAGCCAATACAATAGCCTTTCTGTATTTCTTTGTATTTGTCTCAACCACCATTAAGATTGTCTCCTGGGGCAGGAATTATATTTTATTTATACTTAAGTTACCAAACCTGCCATAAGCCTGGGATATAATAAGCATTCCATAAGTGTCGAATTAATATCTGAAATACAGTTTTACCTAAGAGCAGCTGTGAGCTACCTGCTGGTGAAAATCAGGTCAAGATCAAGACCACTTTGAAGTCTTAAGTTGGAGAATCTGGAAGTATCCTGGGTATTCCATCTTGCAATTCATACATGCTAACATCATATGTCCTGCAGTTTTTGTAGAGAATCCCTAGGACCTGGAAAGTGCATGGTGATAATATGGTAATAATAATTTCTTTGTATTGTTTTTCCTATAAAAGTTTATCTGAAATTAAACTGTCAGTAGAGATCTGGGTATGAAAAAATTCCAAAGAAACATTTTTGGTTAAAAACATGTGGTAAGTTAAAATTTGTGTATATTATAAATATAGTATTATGTGTGTCTTATTTAAGTACACCCAAGCATCTGGTATCCTGAGCCATCAGAACTTGTATAGCCGCAAAGGACAGTAGTGGATCTTGTTAGGGTTTGGCATCTGAATGATCTGGTTGCCTTCTACTTTTGGTATTTTTATGCCACAGATCATAAAATGTGGAAAGCAGAGCAACAGTGAAAGAATAGATGCCCTGAGCCTTTTAAATGTCGTGGTAGAGGTGATGGTAGTGGGAAGTAAGGCCGCAGGAGTCTGAAGATTGGGCTGGTGGGAGACTCTGATGTTTGGTTCCTCATCTTTTTTTTTTTTTTTTAATAATATGTTTTAGCTATAGATGGACACAATATCTTTATTTTTATGTGGTGCTGAGGATCGAACCCAGTGCCCCACACCTGCAAGGCAAGTGCTCTGCCACTGAGCTATAGCCCCAGCCCAGATTCCTCATCTTTGAAGTGCCAGGATACCTGTCTTGTGTACCTCAATGCAGAAGGGTAGATAAGATATGATACTCCTCCAAGGATCAGTGTGATAATGTGTTTGAAAGTACTTTAAAGACTGTAATTCTGAGGTTTTATTTAGCTCATTCTGCAAGTATCATTTGAGGACCTCCCTTATGCCAGGCATTGTCTTTGGGGCTGCGGATGGGAAGAATTCGGCAGTGCCCCAAGAACTTTCCAGTCTGGTGGTTATATGGTTTTCTAAGATTATATTTCATAATGTTTCGGTTTTACATTACTGAGTTCTTTGTTGTGGGTCAATTTTTAGCTCCAAGAACATGAAAGGAGACAAAATTTTGAAAATGTTGGTTACTTTTCTATGCTTACAAAAACTTTTGGAATTTACCTGTGGTGTCTCCTGCCTCATGAAGTAGGATAGTGGGGAGGGAACTGATGGTGTGACAAATGTTTTGGGGCCGAGCTAGAATACTCTAATATATGATGGACCAGATTTGTAAAACAAATAGTTTTTAGACATGTAGTTGTATTGTTATTATAAATGGCTTGCTATCACTGGAAATAAATGGTCAGCCCAAGGGCCTTTTCTGAATTCTCTGTAAGCAGGGAAGTTTTATTTGCATACGTATTTTTCTTTATCTTTTCCTTTATTTCGGTCGACTTTTCTAAAAACTGGGAAGAAAATCATCCAATTTTACTTTATGGAATTTTTTAGTTCCAGTTTTAACAGTGATTTCACTTCAAAAGTTGATTAGCAGGGGCTGTGGTTGTGGCTTAGCAGTAGAGCACTTGTCTAGCATGTGCAAGGCGCTGGGTTCGATCCTCAGCAGCACATAAAATACATAAAATAAAGGCATAATGTCCAACTACAATTAAAAAAAATATTTTTAAAAAAGTTGATTAGCAAAGCATTCTCATTTCATTCCTGATTTCTTTGTGAGGGTTCATGTAGACCCTGAGAGAAATTAGGGTTGATTGAGTAGAGTGGAACTTAATAAGAAATGAATTTAATAAGAAATTAAATTCTATTCTTGCTTGATATAGTGGTACCTGCTGGTAATGCCAGCTACCAGGCTAAAGGGTTGACTGAGGCAGGAGGATTGCAAGTTCAAAGTCAACCTGGGCAATTCACTCTGACCTGTCTTAAAAAAGGATAGGGGGTGGAGCTAGAATTGTGGCTCATTGGTAGAATGCCCCTGATTTCAGTCCTTAGTACTGGAAAAAAAAATTTTGAATTGGTTTTCTAGATTTTTTTTTCTTTCCTGGAAGAAGGAGTTTGGCAAAAGTTTTAAAATATCAAGGTTAAACTAGAAATTACTTCATATTCATGGTGATATTATTTAAAAAAAATGGGACTCTGTTGAATCTGCATATGCACCTTTAGTTTTTAAAAAAGATGTTATTGATGTCTCCTCATATATACATGCACACACACACACACTTCATATATATATTTTATTCACACACACACACATATGCACACACACACATAAACCAGAAAGTAGCAATCATTGACTGTGATTTAGAACATGACCTCACTTGGGTGTGGTGGTACATGCATGTAACCCCTAGCAACTCCAGAGGCTGAGGCAGGAGGATGACAAATTTGAGGCTACCCTGGGCAATTTAGCGAGACCTTTTTGTCTCAAATAAAAAGGACTGAGTATATAGCTCAGTGGTAGAGCACTCTTGGGTTCAATCCCTAGTTAAAAAAAAAAAAAAGACCTCTATTCCTTTGTTCAAAATGACCTCTATTCTTTTGTTCAAATCAGAACAAATTATTTTTGAAAGCAGAGCCATGAGGATACCTTGAATGACCACAGACTCAGGCCACAGAAGAAAGGAAATTATGAAGAGGAGGGAGCCATGCCTTTGGTCCCCACCAATCCTAATCTGGGAACCATTAACAGGACCGTCTTGCTGTGAGGTGCATTCATAGCGTGAGAGGCAATTTCTAAAACTACTAAAACCAATCCCCGTAGAGTTTTAGAGATTAAACTCACCACCTTGTGTTATAACCAGATGAAAATAATTATGTACTGCAGCCTGCTGAGTGGGGTGAAATACATTTCTAGTGCCAGAATTCTTAACTAGGTGGGATGGGTGCTGCGTATTACTGAGGGTTCCCTGCAGTTGAAAGCTTTATCCTATTAGAGCAAGTCTCAAAACTGGTAAATATGAGGGAAAAGATACAACTTCAGACACTAAAACTGCTTCTAACTTAAATTTCCGTTTCTTGGAAAAAACCAGAAA
This sequence comes from Marmota marmota marmota, assembly GCF_001458135.2. Lineage (NCBI taxonomy): Eukaryota > Metazoa > Chordata > Mammalia > Rodentia > Sciuridae > Marmota > Marmota marmota. The sequence continues at coordinate 4,065,247 of NW_026000103.1, forward strand.
ATCTTATATTAAAAATGTGATACAAAAACTGTGTCTTGAATATACTATTTTGCTGCTAAATAGAAGTTAAGTAAAAGATTTTTTTTTTAAGTACAAAGACAGTGCAGGCTCAGTTTTCTCCTCTGTGAATTAATCATAATAATGGTACCTAACTCACAGGTTTGTGGGGGTGAGAATTAAATAAATTGTTGTATATTACGTGTATACAAATACACTTAACACAGACAAATCAAACATTTTTGATAGATTGAAAATCAATCTGAAGTCTCAAATAATTTTGATTACAACAGAGAAAGCAAAATGTTTGCTCTTCTGTGAAGTTGCTGCTGCTGATATCTCATCCATATGAATTGTTTCTCCATTTGTGCAGAATTGATCATTGCATGTACCCTGTAACTCAGTTCTTTGAACAATGGCATGAAATTTGTGACACTAGTGGAGTGAAGCCAATATAAGTGAATGAAACTCATTGACTAGACTTTTCTTAAAGTACCCCTGGGTATACATGACTGACTCAGTCCCAAAGAACACTGAATTCTTTGCAAGAAGAATAACGAAACACATGCAACTGAGACTGCCAAAGATGCTTTACCCATTGTGGAATTATTAATGCCTCACTTAAAAAAACAAAACTAACAGTGGAGATGGGGATTCTATTCCATATTGTACTCTCTTTTTTGAACCATTTATTTGAAAATGCTTTCTGGAGTGCTTATTTTATATAGGGCAGACACTCTACAAGGGCCTGGGATTTAATAATTGGGAAATAGCCTTTTAAATCCTTTTCTCTTCTAGTGTTTGCATATGAATGAGGAGACCTCCATCATTTAGATGATCAGGCAAAAATGTAAAAATGTAACTGGGGTAGTTGTTAGAAATGCAAACATTAGCTTCTAGATATATGTCTTCTGAATTCTCCAAAGACTGTATCATTGTTTTCCTACAAAAGAGTGAATGAGCCTAGGGGAGACAGTAGAATTGCCTAAGGTCAGGCAGCTGGTAACTAGCAGTCTTAAATGTGACCCAAAGCCTTGTGTGTTTTTTGATTTTTCTGCAGCTGCCATTCATTGTAACTAGTAGGAAGAAAAAGAGTAAAGTAGCCAGTTTTGAAGTATTGGTCTTGTTTTAGGAGTAGTGGAAATAAATTATCATTGACCCTAATAAGTAGAATTGGGGCTCTACAAATTTATAATAGTGAATACTTTCTCAGTAGTTTAATGTGAGTGAAAATGACATACCAGAGATATGAGAATTATTTTGCTTAACAGGTTTTTGAAACTATCCAGTGATAGTTAATCCCCCTACCCCCACCACCTCCACTCCCGCCCCAGTGTTAGTGATTGAATGCTGGACTAGCCACTGAACTACATCTCCAGCCCCAAACTTTTGGGAACCTTGAGACCCCTTTCTATTTTACGATCCCAAAATGCAAAGTAGGGATCCCCAAATGTAGTTTGTGGGGTCAGGGAAAATTTCAGAAGGGCCTTTGAAATGAAGAATGAAGAGAAATTAAGATGGTTGTCTGAGGGTATGGCAGAGGAGAGGTGTTAAGTATTGCGCAAGGAGCAAGTCTCAGAGAACAGAGGGAGTTTGGGGCATTGGAGGTGGGGACACAGGCCACATAGAGAGAGCACAGCTAGGTAAGGCTGGGAGCTGGAGTTAGACCTTGGAGGAGGAGATGAGCGTCGGACATGTTAAGCACCACAGTTATTACTCGAGTGCAGTGGAGGACTGTTGAAGGTTTAGTAGGATTTGGACTGAGATGATATTATCACCAGCCAACGTAGTCTTTCTTGCAGAGCCAGGGACACTGCTGGGGCTGTGTGCAGTAGTAATGATTCCTTATGGCAAGAGGCCAAGGAACCAGCAATTTCCAGCATGTCAGGGTCCCGTGATGCACCTGTGAGGACAACGACATTGAAAAAAACAGCAGAGAAGAGATTGCTCTTTGCCCTTGGTGAACTGAGGCTACAGGAACAATAAAGGACTTTAGTCAACCATTACCACTCTGAGGCTAATTACTCTGAAGCTGTTGGCTTTTAAGTCTACCTTCCCTCCCTTCCCTCTCAGCATTGCAGTGCTTGAAAGCAACTGTTCCAGGAAATGGAAAAAAGAATGGAGTTCAAACTCAAAGTGGGTATTTTCTTTACTTTTTAACAATCCTGGTAAAATGCTTATAGGGACAGAAGGTTGAAATTGTCCAGAAGAATGTGTTTGGATTTCATTGTTAATCTTGGCCCTCTTCTTTTAGGCAAGAGAGCTTCTGAGAGAAGAATTCATCACCTGATGAATAGGCCAGTTGTCATTTGGAAGTAGGGAGTGAAGTCAGTGGTGGCAAGAGAAGGGGTGGTTTGTGGGGAGTGTCACTGTCATGAGGGCTTGTGTTCTACCCCTTCTCCACATATGGAGTTGTGGGGTGAAGGCTATGTATCATACCAACTTTTATTTTTAAATATATTTTTAGTTGTAGATGAACACAATGTCTTTATTTATTTATTTTTATGTGATGCTAAAGATCAAACCCAGAGCCTCACACGTGTGAGGCAATCGCTCTACCACCGAGCCACAACCCCAGCCCCCAACCAACTTCTTCTGTAAGGCGCCGTTCTTGTCTGGTTTAAGAAAGAATTTAGACATAGGGACTTTTCTCAACTTTTGTTCAGCTCTTTTCACTTCTTTCTTCTTCCCCTTCTAAATGTTATGTAGAAAATATTTATTTTAGAAGTTAATGTACATTGCTAGGTTTTGTCTTTTGAGAATTTCACAGATCCCCTCAAGAGAATATTTTGTTTATTATAAAGCTTGGGTTAGTATACATCGATGCACTTGTTTTATAGTCAGGATATGAATGGGATGGAGGGCTTCAGAAAGCTTGCATAAATTGATGACATTATACTAAACAGATCAAATGTTGAAGTTATGTTCTTGACAGGGACTCTTGTAGGCCTCTAAAATTGGGCAGAACATATTGTGTTCTCTCTGTTCTTTTTCACAGATTGCCTGCTTTTCTCTGGAATTCTTTGCTTCTTCATGGCTTCTTTTCCCTTGATAGCATGACACATGACTGATGACCTCAAAGAACCTTCTGGATTTTCTTCTTTTATTCTATTGGCATTTAACTCCATTTAATAGTGTCATCTTCTTTTCCTTTGAAGTTTTCCTTGTAGTTTTAGTGAGAGTGCAGTAAGGAGTTCTTGTTCATATCCTTTCAAATGCTGTTCTCCATAATCTTGGTTGTTTTCTTTCACAGGAGTCAGAAAATCGTGTTTTAAGTCTAGATGTTGGTTTCATTCATTTCTGTAGCTTTCTTCTGTTTCTGTTCCTGAAGCAGTGCCACATGAATGAAGCCTTCTTATATGGACATTTAAAAACTTTTGCAACCGAGAAACAGCATTACAGTATTTTACTCATTGCCAGCTGGAATTCCAGTGGATTGGCTTGCCCGTTGCCCTCTTGTTTTTTGTTTTGTTTTGCTTTGCTGGACTCTTCAACTTTTCTGGCCTTTACCTTACTTAATAATAGTTATGTGCTGGTTGGTAGTGCTGTAGAGAATGGTAAACAAACAAGCAAACACCCCCCAAAACCATGCTGGTGAACTGTAGTTTCCTAGATCTTGCTTGATAGGTTTACGTATCTAATAATCTGTGGATGCTGTAACCACTGCCATTGTTTGCTTGGTGGACTAAAATAGAAACATTCTGGGGAGACAATGTATGACACTGTCTGAAAGAAGCTGCTGGTTTGAGAAACTATTATAACCAATGAGCACTAAATTGAGTTTTTAAAAAAACACAGGTTAGGGCTGGGGATGTGGCTCAAGCAGTAATGCGCTCACCTGGCATGCGTGGGGCGCTGGGTTCGATCCTCAGCACCACATAAAATAAAATAAAGATGTTGTGTCCACTGTATACTGAAAAATAAATATTAAAAAAATTCACTCTCTCTCCTCTCTCTCTCTCTCTCTCTCTCTCTCTCAAAAACAAAAAACAAAAACACAGGTTAAGGGTAGAATACATGTACGAAGTTTGATTTGAGTCACAGACTTAATTGTATAGCCCAGCCGCCAAATCTGTTCATATAGATATCATATGACTCTTAGAACTTGAATACTTCCTACATTAACTCCAGGTTTCATTCCTTTCCAATCTTTTGATGCAAACAAGCAAAACCTCCCAATGTAAAATCATTACCTTGTATTTGACGTTTATAAGATTTGATGTTTATTTGCCATCTGTCTTATAAAAATTAACTAAGTTCATTATAGGAAATTTGAGATGGATAAGAAATGTCACACAAATGCATACAAAAACACTCCAGTTCTTTGAATACACACAAACTTTTTGCTTATTGGTTGATACTAAGATCAAGGAGAATGAAAATAGTCACTGATGCTCATCCATCTTTTGAGGCATTTGGCCCTTCATTGTACGAATGTGCACATTAATAATTTTGGTTTATAAAAGCTTTTAAATATTTGAGTTTTTATTTGGAAATCTGTCAGTTCATTTTGAAGTCTTTTAATTTGGAGAGCGGGGGCTAGATTAGACTGGAATAATAATAAAGTATGCTCTGTAAAAATTGCAAATACCCAGATTATTTCTTTTTTAGAGGTTGCCAGCAAATTTTGTAAATTTAACCTTGGCAATGATTATTTTAGGTTGTCTAACTTGTCAAGAAGTACAGTTTCTGTTACAAGGAAATAACGACGTTTTCGTTTAGAGGATGAAACATTTTCCATGACCGTGAATCTGTTATTGGTTTCATTCAGCCAGCTGCCAGTGGAATCCAATTTCTAGAAGGCAGAAGCAGTGCCATCCACTCTTGCTGTTCTTTCACCTATTTCTTCAAATTGTAAGTCCTTCAGCCCCCAAACATCCTTAGGGTCTTTCTCTGCCAGGTTAAATGTGTGAATTACAGAGTAAAGAGTGAGTTGAAGATTTGTTCCATTTCCTGCTCTCAAATAATAATTTCTCATAGTTTTCCTTTTCCCTTTGGTCATCCACTTCTAGAATTTGAGTCACTAAATGAGTTTTATCAAAGGAGGAAAATGTACTGAGATACTTACAAATTGAAACGAGATTTGCAAGTTGGCAGGCATCCGGAATGAAAGTACCAGGTGAACAGGGCCTTTACTTAACTGAGGTGATAGAATTTATTGGTCCTAATGAATTTTAAGCATAAGCAATTTAAAGAATTTTAGATATTAAATAGGCAATTTTATATCTTAACTGTGTATCTTATAGAGATAATTGTTCTCCAGTGCGGTTTGGTTCTTTGTTTAGACCATGTTGGAAAACCATTAAAAATTTTATTGAAATATAATTGTGCAGAGTTTTTGAAAGAAAATCTGGAATATGTTGCTTGAAAAGCTTTTGACATAGATTTTAAATTTCTGGACAAACCTTTGTAGCCTTTTCACAGATGTAAGCATTTATGGGAAGTCTGTAGTGAACATTTTAATACATATTCTTGAAAACTTAAGTCTCATTCTGCAAACTATTGGAGGAGAAGTAGGCATTAAAATGTGGTGGATTTGTGCACAAGTAGGTGGTTTGTGTACTATAGTGTGGATATGGTGTTTCCTATTTTCTTTAAGGAGGCATTTTTGTTCCCTTAGGGAAATAAATTCCCCACTTATTTTTCTTAAGTATTTTTAAACTTGGTTACTTACTTTTTTAAGTAATCCTTACCACTGTTTATATGTAGAACCCAAGTAGCATTTATTTGAATCTGGTTCTTTAAAAACTAATTTGATTCAACAAATATTCAACAAATGCCTACTAAGTGTTAGATGTTTATAAAATTTCTGTTACAGGACCTTCAGCACTGGGCACATATCTAAATCCTTCTCTTTGCCAACACCCCTGAGGATAGGAACTAAGGTGAAAATGTGTTTTGGCCTATATCATGTTTTCTAGTCATTTTTGTGTAGTTCATTAGAAAAACACTTTTTCAAAATGTTTTCAGCTGGGGCACCCACCCACTTGTCCAGCTTGGGAAAGCCCAAGGAACTACTCCACCATCAAAAAGGACAACATTTCAGATGGGCAGCGTAATTAGTCACCTAATAAAAAGAGTGCTTCAGCCTTATGCATATGGGACAAAAAAAAAAAAAATAGCCATTCATTTGGTAGAGGGAGGAGGGTAGGGGCCAGGAGACAGCCCTCCCTTGAAGATAGAATGCTTTCAAAACATGTTGCCATTAATATTTTAGACAGAAAGCGCTCTGAACCCGCTTCTCTTCTCTCCCCCCTTCCTCTCAGCTTCATGTTTTAGTTTGCTCCCAAATGCTCACAAGTCCGTGCCAGACGGAAATTCGCGGAGGCCGCTGCAGTCCCGCAGAGGCCACTCCAGGGAGGGACGCGGCAGAACAGTCGCGCCCAGTGCTCCCTGGCCGGGGTGCCTCACTGCTGCTGCCACCCCACTCGCTCCTGGCCCTGCCTGCCCCGCGCCCAGCCCCCTCCCCTTGCACCAGCCCTTCCCCCAGCCTCTGGAGTCGCTGCGAGGCCATCCAGTCATACGCTGTCCATCAGATGTGTTTACTTTTTTCCTGACAGCCGACACATCTGGAGCACATATTCAGGTTATTCCAGTGCCACTAGACACATTCCACAAGATCATTTCAGCGGTTGTTATGGCGATCTTCCTCCCTCCAGTGATTTTCAAGTTGCATGACAGAAATAGCTGGAGCTAACCAGGGGGACAAAAGTCAACGGGATCAGGAAGGGCTTCTTTCACAGAATGAACTAATTAGTGACCCTGCTTTCTTCACAGGGCAATGAGCATATGGTTTAATAAAGTGAGTCTATGACACTTTTTTTTTTTCCTCTGTAGGCAAAGCTGTCACTGGCTGCAAACTTTCCTGTTTTTACTGGTGGGACATAGTCTGCTGTCTTTCAACAGAGTTTACTTCACAAGTAGAAAATGTTTGCTCCTGAGAGTTAAACTTCAGAACTTTTTCTTGGCTTCATACTACCAAACTATAGCAGGTCCTTCAACTTAAAGAGACAGTATTCATTTTATATGCATGTCACTGGAAGGGTTTATGCATACTTAAGACTAAGCATTTTCAGTTAGATTTTTGTAAGTATTGTGAATTGGTTCCTAGAAGTACAGTTAAATATGATTTGTTTATTGTGGGTTTTCTAAAAGATGTAATCAGTATTTCTCACTGCATTAGTTACAAGTATATTTGTACCTGAGATTTTTGTCGGACATAATTATAGAATACTTTAGTATTAAAAGGTTTGATTAAACAAATTCCAATTTAAATTCACATTTGAAGGCACATGAAAATGTCTTGTTATAATTCAGTCCTTCTCCCCTCCTAGGCTTAACTTGTACTTTTTTGGTAGGTTTTTTGACAATTTTACAGCATGAATGTATCATTGTAGATACGGGAATTTGAGACCATTTTGTATTATGAAGTAGAAATACTACTTGTACTTTATAATAGACACATAAGATAAAGCTGTAAAGTACTGCCATCTTTGATTGTTATATGGAGAATTTAAACATGCCTTAATGTTGTTTTGGACAAGTGGACATGGAATATGGATTCAAACTTGTACGTTGCCAATAATCATGACTCTGAAATTTTTAAATCATAGGGGCCCGTTTTCTTTCCTTCTTTTTTGTTTGGTATCTCTGTGCTCTATTTTAGTATTTAAAAAATGCAGTATGTGCAGTTCACACTTGTGTTTCACAGGTACCACAAAATACTCTTTATATGCACTTGTGCACATGTGCACATAGTTACCTCTTACCCCCCTTTCCTTGCTCTTTCACCCACATTCATGAATTCCCATGCACACGCCCATTTTTAGGTTCAGTCCCCAGACACTAGCTTCGCCATCAACAACAGAGTTTTTATTTTTGCCTTTTGATTGAATGTGCTAACTGTATTCCCTGGATTTTGGGAATATGGGTGACAAGTAAATCAGAGCTGGACTCTTCCAAGCCCATTGACTTAATTCTTTCCCCCTTGGTGTAATGCCCTCTCTTTCCACCGCCTGCCAAAATTCTGTTGCATGGTTCCTGCTGAGGTTGGAGTACCTGCTGTCAAAAAAAGGTAAGAGGACACCAAGAGGTCACATATATAGATGCGAATTTAATTCATAAATACCTGCTTCTTGTCTCTTCTACTTGTGTTTCTGCTAGTTACACATTATTAATTGTGGTGCCTTTCAGGGCCTCAATTACTTGGGCAAGTATGCATCATGCAGGGACTGAGCTCCTAAGTTAGAATCCTGAGAGTGGTTATAAAATTATGCTTCCCTCTCCAGATGTAACTTTGCAGTAATTAAACCTAATGCAATTTAAGTGTTGTAGTCAGTGTTGTGGTAGCTATCTCCAAGTCTAATCAGTAATATCACTTAAATCATAGCACTTAATGCTGGTTATCTGGTAACTAGAATAAACCCCCAAAAAAGTCACATAGATTAACCCTTGGTTTCTCTGCATCAGGTGAAGAGTCTAGCTTGTCCTTTTATTGAAATGTCATCTCTATTTTATGTCATTTTGATACCATTTAAGATTACTTTCCCCCTAATTTAAATAACCCAATGTATCCTTTCTACTGTCCTTCTATCCATCTTTAGGCTGTGGTTTTCCAAAATTTGTTGCACTGGTTTTTTGAGATTTCATCCAGCACAGAACTATTGTCCCCTTGGGTTACAGGGTTTTGCTTTTTAAATGGGTGCTCAGAATTCATAGTGAAAAACATACTTACCCACCATAAAGGCTACTTGTTCACTATATTTCAGTCAAGTTTCTTCCTAAAGTAAAACATTAAGGGAATATATATATATATATATATATATATATATATATATATATATATCTCCTCAAGTTTAAATTTTTCTTTTGCATTTATTTTTCTATGCCCCAGAATATAGCAGCCAGCTTAATTCAATCAAGCAGCCAGGGTGCCAGAACAGTTTGCCTGCATGTGATAGCTAAATAAATAGTGGATTCAGTACAGCAGTGATAATCTCAACTTATAGGGTTTTCTCAGTTGTGAAATGTTTGTGTTAAGGATGACATTTTTGTTGTTTTTGTTATAGTCTGACAGCTGAAGATGCTTTTAAAACCTTCTAGTCACTTAGAGTAGAGCTATACGGCACAGGCTCGGTGGTTCTAAAAGGCAGGTCCTATCCATCACAGAAACAGCAAGTCTCTGGGTTATGGGGGAAGATTGAGGGGTGAGGGAGTGAGGCAGGGAGAAGGGGGAGCTGCTTTGTCCAGTTTACATTTGTCACCAGTGACTAGCTTTTAAAAAATGTATTAGCTGTGCATGGTGGTAAGTAAGATCCAGCTGCAGGGGATTACAGCTTTGAGTGGGTCGGGGAGCTTGGAATGCGTTCAGTTCCATCAGGGGATTTGTGTCCCTCGTCATCTGCCTTAACATTGCTACAGCAGTAAAGATTAAGAACAGACCAGTGTCACCTGCCCTGAACTTCGAAAAACCCTGGAGCCTTTAAACAAAGAGGGATGGTGGTTTAGAAAGTGTCCTGTCTCTCTGTCCCAAAGTGTTTTCCAAATGACACGCATGAAATAAGACACAAGTATATGCACAGGTGAGAGGCTGTCTGTGATCGAATTATTTCCACAACTTACTGAACATGTCACAATCATGATTTACGATGAAGAACACCTTCCACAAATACCTTTCTATTAATGAATATTTTTGTGAGGTGGTTTCCAGATTGAGATGAACAGTCAGTAGTTAGAGGGAGTATTTCTGAGATGCTGTCTCAGTCCATAGGAGAAAAAGCTTTTGCCTGGTTTGGTTTTGGTGACCCTCCCCTCCCCCTGGAAGAAAGTTAAGAGAACACCACAAAGGTTTACTTTTTTCAGGCATTTTTGAAATTCAGCATACATGCCAGCGAGCAGTTTAGAGGCAGGAAGTCTTTTCTAGTAGTGCAGTCATGAACTGGTAAACTAGAAGCATCTGTAAAAATTTAGAGGGAATATCAGCTTTCTCAAAGCTCCAGCCCAGTGTAATGAGGTGCAAATGATAGCACTGCATAACCCTTCCCCACCCCAATTGTGGAATGAGATACTGAGATGAAAATATGGAGGAGGACAGGGATTTCAGAACTCTCCTTCCTTCCCTGCAACACTTTTCGTTTTCCAGATGAAACCGTTTTCAGTGACTAAGGATAGCCTCAACTTTTAGGGTTGACGATTAGTGAACAAATGATTTTCTGCTCAGCATCTCTTTATACCACTTTTGAAAAGTGGTTGTTTAGGGGATATGAGTGTGTAAAATGACATACCTACTCATCTGGGTGTGAGTACAAGAGTTTTTAATGTAAAGTAAACTTCAGCTGATTTGTGTCTTTGGCAGGCACCTCTTTCTATATAGAAAAGGGGGGAAAAAAGAGGGGTAAGAAAAAAGATGTGATTTGTTTGAAGAAACACATCTGGGGTGTGATCTGCTATATCTTAACACCAGATGGCAGGTTTAGGCTGACGACTAAACCCACTTTAGCCTGGTCAAATTGTATCTTCATATGTCATTGTCCCCACCCCCCACATCCATGCACAGGAAGTAGGACAATTATTTGCACTCAGGGCCAGTGGTCATGTGGTATCTGTGGCTTTGGGCTCTCTTTCATTGTCTCTCTGCTGTTTATAGACAAGGCTGGCTTCCCTTGGCAACCCTAAAACAGGTTCCCTCTCTGCTCATACCTTTTTCAATGGTATGTTTTGTGGAGGCAAAGGTGTGGTGCCTTAAGGTGGCTGATGCTTGTCATGACAGGCATGGCATTAACTGAGCTGAGCAGTGACTAGAAGTGACAGCATTGGTTTGAGGTGCCTGGGGGCCTCTCAGTCATCATTGCTGCCTGAGCATTAAGAATACGAAAGCACCTCAGAGCATGCTTATCATGGAGATAGCAAGGGGAATGGGACCAGGAGGCGACTGAGGACAAGCAAGTGCATTTGTACCCCTCTTATTTTGTTGTAGTAGATTTTACTAGAAAGAGTGTCATATGTGTGGCCTTTAGAAAGAATGTGGGACTGTGGACATGGCTCAGTGGTAGAGCAGTTGCCTAGCATTTGTGAGGCCTTAGGTTCAATCACCAGCACTCCATTCCCCACCCCCTAAAAAAGACAGAATGTAAATAGGTCATATCCAGAGCCACAGAGGAAGGGACCTTTGAGTTTCCAGAAGTTTCAACTCTTTTAAATTTTGCCTTTAGACTTAGTTTTTTTGTGTATCATTATTGTTGTATCATAAAATAACCAAATGTTTATTAAAAAATGGTGCAACAACAACAAAAAACCCTTCAATTAAACACTACACAGTGTGGAGGCAATGACTAATATATTCTCCCTCACCATCATTTGGTTCATTACCACTTCAACAATAATGAGAGCAGTCAGAACCTATATTTATTAATTATTCTAAAAGTACTATTTCAGAAGGTTCTTATTATCCCCAACCTGGGTTTCTTTGTAGATTTTCCAGGAATTATTCTTAGATTCTCACTATTGATTCATGGACGATGTATGTGTAATTTATGCAAAGAGCTACAAAATACATTTATTAATCCATTCTACAAACTAATGTTAATTAGAATCATCTGTAGGCATCTTATAAGGTCACAATTCTAATATAATTTGGTAGGAGCTGTTAGGGATTTAAATGAAATCTCAAAATCACTCTACGAGAAGGAAGAAAACCTTTAGAAGAAGCCAGTGAATGTCCTTATTGGGGAAAACTTGAAGTTATTTCTTGGCTTTCTCTTCCTTCCGAGTTTAGTTTTCTAGGTAGTCAAAGACCACCTGTTTTAAAAAAAGACACAGAGTTTCTACATATCAATTGTTACTTTAGTATTGAAATCAAAACAGTCAAAATTTTTCCTGAGTGGACTTTAAATTATTTGTTTGCCTTAAGTTAAAAAAATTTTGTGTGAAGTTCTTTTTGTTTATTTGCTTGTTTTGGAGAAGTGCTCCCATTATGTTGTCCAGGCTGATCTTGAGTTCTTGGACTCCAGTGACCTGCCTACCTCCCCTCCTCAGTAGCTGGGATATCAGCCCTGCCCTAGTGCCCAGCTTCATGTGTGCTTCTGATATGCCACTTAGAAAGATTTCATATTCAACATTTGACATACAAACTACTTCTCAGTATTTCAGAAAAAGAATTTGTTAGGGCTGAGGATGTGGCTCAAGTGGTAGCACGCTCGCCTGGCATGCGTGAGGCACTGGGTTTGCTTCTCAGCACCACATAAAAATAAAATAAAAAGATATTGTGTCTACCTAAAACTAAAAAATAAATATAAAAGAAAAAAAAAGAATTTGTTGGTTAAGGGAATCACTGAGCAAAATTTAATGAACACTAAGGGTTTGCTTCTTAATAAAGTATTCAATGTGCTTTTTGTAAACAAAACAACATAGTTGATTCTCTTCTGGAAACTCAGCTCCGTTTCCTATATAAGGAAAAACCATTGGATAACTGAGTAGGGAACTGACACACTTTTAGTCATTGTGTAGAGGAAGATGTTAAATCGATGAAGCAAAATCATTGCCTAAATTTGTAAAACTACTTGACCAGTTTCAATAATGCAAAAGGGGCACTTCATAAGTAATATAAAGGTAAATATATAGTACATTTTGAGTTCAGGGCTTCTGTAACTTTTCTTAGCTTAAAATGTACATAGTTACGTCAGGGACATAGCTTGGTGGTAGAGCTGGTGCTTGGCATGCATGAGGCCCTGGGTTCAATGCCTAGCACCAAAAACAAACAAATTTTTTTTTAATTTTTTAAATTTTTTTTTAAGTTGTTGACATACTTAAATTTGCAGAATAATAATGATATTATAAGGTTTTGTTTTTAACGTTTCATGTAGTTGAAAATATTAATTTCTGAGCTAGATCAAGAGGTTTCAGCTAGAATTTTTCCATTTATACAACACTATTTTAATTTTTTTCAATTTGTTTTTAGTTATAGATAGACACAATATCTTTATTTTATTTATTTATTTATTTGGTGATGAGGATCGAACCCAGTGCCTCACATGTGCTAGGCAAGTGCTCCACCACTGAGCCAAAACCCCAGCCCCCTATTTTAAGATTTTTCACTTACCTGTCACCATAGTGTTTTCTTGATGAGAATTTTTAATATTGCATCTGACATGTTTGGGTAAATGACAACAACATTTGAGTTTTTAAGATGTTTTCTGATTCCAGAAATCAGCCTTCAAACAAGCTTCAGGCAGTTTATCTGTAAGTTCTTAATGGATTGTCATTCTTCTGCTTTTCTTTTCTTTTGAACTTTTTCCTTAAAGGCTATGCAATAGGAAACAGCCAGTTTTCTGTAAAATGCTGCACTAGCCCTACTTTAAATACCACTGGGAGTTTGAAAACATGAGCCTTTGCATCTAGGCTCACTTGGGGTTGGATAACTCATCTCTGACTATGGGCAAGTTTCTTTTTTTAAAAAATGAAAGGTAGGGGCTGGGGATGTGGCTCAAGCGGTAGCACGCTTGCCTGGCATGCGTGTGGCCCGGGTTCGATCCTCAGCACCACATACGAACAAAGATGTTGTGTCCGCCGAAAAACTAAAAAATAAATCTCTCTCTCTCTCTCTCTCTCTCTCTCTTTAAAAAAAAAATGAAAGGTAAGCATATTTTATGGTTTTTTTGTGATGAGAGAATGAATTAATATTAGACTATAAGCTTTGTAGGCTGGTAAACTCCTGTAATACTAGCTGCTTATGAGGCTGAGGCAGGAGGATCTCAAGTTTAAGGCTAGCCTGGGCAACTTAGCAAAACTGTGTCCCTAAATAATAAATAAAAAGGACTGGGAATGTTGCTTAGTTGTATAGCATCCTGGTTTCAATCACCAATACCTAAACACACACACACACACACACACACACACACACACCCACCCTACATCCTCCTACCCCTGCCTCCTAGTATGAAGCCTAACGTACAGCAGAAGTTATATTATTTGATAATTACTATTATAATTTCAGTAGAAAATTGGCATGTAGTTTAAGTGGACTTTGAATATTTGAGGAGTGGTCAGATTCTGAGATCATTACTTTATAAAAGTTGCTCCTTGGAAATTATATTTGTAATGTCTCATTTCAGAAAGTTTGTATTTCCAAAGTGTAAGTTGTGAGGCATTTTCTTTAGTTTACTTTAGCCACCACAAATATCCTTATGAGAATTGGAAAGAAACAGGAAAAAATTATAATGATTTAAGTTGAACTTAATGCATATTAATACTCTTTTTAATCCTTCTTTTGAGGGTTTTTTTTTTTTTGGTGGGGGATGGACTACACTTCAGCTCACTCCTGCTTTGGGTGTGTTAACACACACTCAAGGACTCTCAAAATGTACAGCTTAAGGATCACATGCCTACTTTTTGGAGTAAGATTCACAAATCAAAGTTGGGAACTCCTACTGCTTTTAGGCCTTGTATGAAGATGCTTATGTTTGAAGAGTTCTGTTTGTAGCTTTTTTGGTCCAATATTCAGTTTATTTATCACTATGCAGTTTACTTTGAGAAGTTGTCAAATGTTTCTTTAAATGTAGGGTGGAGGGCTGGGGTTATGACTCAGTAGCAGAGTGCTTATCTAGCATGTTTGAAGCACTGGGTTCGATTCTCAGCACCACATCTCAATAAATAAAAAAGAAATAAAGGTCCACTGACAACTAAAAAAAAAAATTCAGGGTGGATGTGTGTGTGTGTGTGTGTGTGTGTGTGTGTGTGTGTGTTTTCATTCATTCTTCTGCTTAAATCCTTCCTAGGTAAGATGTAAGTGACTGCTCAGTGAAGAAATAATACAATGAACAGCTTTAGTGATATATGTTCATTAATTTTAAAATATGTGATTGTTTGTCTACTGTACATACAAATATCTGAAAACACTCTACAGGTAATATCACTTACTGGGTTGTTTTTGTGTGTACATATCTCTAGAATACCAAAGTATATTTCATTTAATGTAGTTGTAGCACCTAACATTTTATAGTGTTACTTGTATTAATTTAAATTACAATTTCCATTTTAGAGATAAGAAGGTAGAGAAAAAAGCTGAAAGACTGGATGTAGTTTGTTTATTCTGAAACCTGTTGCATGGTCAGTTATGCTCTGTACACTTGACCTGGGATTTGGAGGCTCTTCTTAGATATTATACTGTTTTCCAAACTGCTTGCAACTTGTGCTATTTGGCTTGCTCCAACATAAGCCCTTGCTATTTTACCTTATCTACTTTGGTAGTGGTGGCTGAGACTCTGATGGCCAGAGCATGAACTGTACTCATTTAAAATCTACACAAAAGAGAGGTAATGTTCATTAAAGGACCCATGGCTACTATGCTCCTGGATCATTGTCTTGCATTGGAAATTTAAAAATATTTTTTTCTTTGCTCAATGTATTAAGGCAAATAAGTATCTTTAGTCAACCTGCTTCCTCATCAGAAACAACAGAGTCTAAAGTGTAAAAGTAAAATTGAAATTCCTGAGACCTACACACCCTGTTGCTATTTGTGACTTATTTTATCGTATTTCCTACTTGAATCCTGTTAAGTGCTCATCGCTGTAGTCTGGGGTTTGCCCATTGCTGTTTGGTGTTCGGGTTTGTCTGCTGAGTACCACCCCACTGCAGGCTTTTTATCTTTTATCCTCTTCCCTTTATATACTTTGCCCATTTTAGTTTTTTTGTTTGTTTTGTTTTGTTTTAGTGATGCTGGGGATTAAACCCAGGGCCTTGTGCATGCAAGGCAAACACTCTACCAACTGAGCTCTATCCCCAGCCCTTATTTTGTACTTGCAGTCCAGCTTAAAAAAAGATTAGCTTTTTATATAATATGATCTGTATTTGTGAGAAATATTTCTCCTCTAGGACCATATTGTTAGTGACCTTGCTTAGCCAAATATGCAGATGCCATTAATTTGGAACAAAGTATGATATGCTCTGAAGAGTAACAAGCTTTCCATCTGAAGTACTGTTTCTTGGGTATCTTTTAATGAAATTTGAGGCATAGTTAAAAGGTGTGGTTGTGGAGCCAAATAAACCTATCATTTGAATCTTGATTCTTCCACTTCCTAGTAATAAAACCTTGGGCAAGTTCTTTTTTGGGGGGTGTGGGGGTGTGGGGGGGAAATATTTGGTATTGGAATTAATTTAAAATTCTTTCCTAATTAAAAAATTCAAACAATATCCAGTGCTTGCCATAAATTAAAGTATTTTCCCCATCTTTCCTCCCTTTCCTTCTTCCCCTTAGTCTAATCTATTGAACTTCTATCCCCACCCTTACTGGGTGTTAGCATCTTCGTATCAGAGAAAACATTTGGCCTTTGGTTTTTTGGGATTTAGCATAATAGTCTCCAATTCCATTTACCTGCAAATGCCATAATTTTGTTGTTCTTTATGGCTGAGTAATATTCCATTGGGTAAATATACCACATTTTCTTTATCCATTCATCTATTGAAGGGCATATAGGTTGGTTCCATAGCTTTGCTATTGTGAATTGAGCTGCTGTGAACATCAGTGTGGCGGATAGTGTGCTGATTTTAAGTCCTTTGGGTATATGTCAAGGAGTGGGATAACTGGGTGAAATGGTGGTTCCATTCCAAGTTTTCTGAGGAATCTCCACATTGCTTTCCATAGTGTTTGCACAAATTTGCAGTCTCACCAGCAACATACGAGTGCACCTTTTCCCCTACATCCTCGCCAACATTTATTGTTACTTATATTCTTGATAATTATTGGACAAATTCTTAACTTTTCTTGGTCTTACTATTGCAAGTTTAGAGATTAAAAATACATATTTCAAAGAGTTGTGGAAATTGAGTGAGCTGGCATTTGCCCAGTGCTTGGTATGGATATCCACTGGTGTGTAACATAAAGTTAATCTTCTGGATCTAGGCATGGTGGTGCATAACCCCAGCTACTCAGGCCTGAGGCAGTAGGATGACAAGTTTAAAGCATCCTGAGCAACTTACTGAGACCCTGTCCCCAAATAAAAAGGGCTGGAGATGTAGCTCAGTGGTAAAGTGTCGCAGGGTTCAATCCCAAATACCAAAAAGCAAATTATATTTTTTCCTTATTTCTCTCTTTCCTTCCTTCCTTTTTTCTTATTTTGCCCTGGGGAATCAAACCTCAGATTTTGTGCATGAGAGGCAAGTGTTTTAGGACTGAGTTACATCCCAGCCTCCAAAGGTAATCTTAATAGTATGCAATCCTTGAGGATGTTAGTTTGTACTGCATATCTCATGAGCCCTTTTATACTTGTTAGCATTAGAGTATCATTTCTGCTATGATTGAGTTTATTAAAAATTATGATACATTTCCAATTAGTATTTTAAGTAGAAATAGGTGAATCATAATCTTACTATTAACTCTATAAATTCTATCAGATACCATCTCTGTTTTCTTTTTCCCTTGAGAATTTCTTGTCCAAATAGCTTACAAATGTTAATTATTTTATTTTTCTTATTTACTTATTTATCTTGATACAAAAAATATTCACACTTGGGTAAGTTGTGATACATCAATACATGTATATAGTGTGTAATGTTCAAATCAGCATAACTATGTCTATCCCAAATTTTTTTGAACATGAACACAGAGGGTTAATTTCACTTCTTAATTCATGGTACATTTTTCTCATTGGTCTGTGAAATGGCCCTCTACTTGTTCATTTATTTTTGTTAGAACTTTTGTTTAGTTTTCTACATGGACAAGTGATTAAGTGGGATTACAGGTATTGATTACCATGCTAATACTTAACCTTAAAAAAAATAACTAAAAAGTTGAGAGCAGTGTGCACTAGTGACTACAGTTCTAGTGATTGGGTAAGCTGAGGCAGGAGGATTATAAGTTTGAGGCCAATCTTGGCAACTTAGGGGACTTCCTGTTGCAGAATAAAAAGGGTTGGGGATGTTTCTCAGTGGTAGAGTGCCCCTGGGTTCAAACCCCAGTACCACAAAAAACAAAATCAAAAGAAACTCTCACATCTTTTCGTGAATTTTTAAAAATTTAGACTTCCTTCCTTAAAATTGGCCACCCAGTGTGAACTCTGATGATTGAGAAAACTGGGGCCTAGAGAGGTAAAGTCACAATAATAAGCACCATAACAGCCATTGTTTTCTGATGACTTGCTGTGTATCTTGAGCCCCTCACCTGTGTCTTAAGTATAGCCAAGTTCATGGAGCTCATTTCAGGCACCCATTTTAGTGTCCTCCTTAAACTTCCACGTTGGCCCCCTCTCTTCCTCCTTCCTGTGTTAATTCTTTTTCCCCTTTTCTTGTTATATTTCAGAGTTGTAGACTCATCTCTTCTGCTGGCAATTTCACTTTGTATCAATTTTGGTCCTTCTCCAGCCCCCTCCCCAATCTTCCCTTTCTGTGACATTTAGGTTGGCATCAGGCTAGCAGCACAAATAATGAATGTAAATCAAGCTTGCATCAAAACAGTGAGGCAAACAAACTGTCATGGTCTTAAAAACTGGTGTTATTCACTGGTTTTTTCCTTTTTGAAGAAATTGTGCTTTCGATTCTTGACCCTAAAAACTAAATCAAATTCCATGATTATAGAAAGTAAAGAAACTATATATCAAATGCCCTAACCAGTGCCTGGAACACAGTGAGAACTCAAGAAATGTAGGACCCTGAGGGTCTACTCCTGTTGGTGGGCCAGGTCTCTGTATTTTTTTTTTAATTTTAAGGCACAGTGAACTAAATCCTGGGAAAGGAGAGTAATGAAGGAATATTTGTGAAAGCCCTTCAGTGGGCCAGGTATTTTCATCAACACCACTCAGTTTTTATCTCCATATCAGCTCTCTGGATTTGTGCTTCTTCACCCTTCTGATGTTTTGGGTGAAGAAATAGGAACTTGAAGGTTAAGTGGGTTGTCCTAGGTGTTTGAATTTTAATTGAGATCTTTACCACTGCAGACCCTGTGTTTTCTAAATATCCCTAGCATAAGAAATGTTTATTACCATTATTCATTTAAAATATTTTTCTACCATTATTTTAAAACTGTTATTATTGTGTTACTCAACTTACTAGTGCTATGATGAGATACCTGAATAAATCAACTTAAAGGAGGAAAGATTGATTTTTGGCTCACTATTTCAGAATTTTACAGCCCATGGTTGCTTGATCCTGTGGCTTTGGGCCTTTATGAAGGCAGAACATCATGGCAGGGAGCCCTTGGTGACATAGCAGCTCAATTTATGATGGCTATTAATCAGAAAGAAGAGAGAGCCAGGGGATGGGGACAATCTGTATGTTTTAAAAGCATATCGCCAGCGACCTTTCTCCAACTAGGTCCCAACCAGAGTTTCCACTACCTCTATATAGTACCATCAGCTGGGGACTAAGCTTTCAAAATACAAGCTTTTGGAAGACATTTAAGATTCAAACCATAAAAATTATCATCATTGATTTTTGTGAATTTATCTTCAGATGGCAGCCAGTTATCTCCAAAGAGGGTTGGGCATTATTTTCCATAGAGAGGAGTGCATTAGTGGTTCAGGTAGTAGAGTTTCTAGTTTCTCTTGTCCTTTACAGCACAAAGCCACCGGTCTACTTGGTGTGTATACAAATGTTTACCTAAGTAGGTAGTAACTTGTGATCCCTTCAGCTACTCACGTCAAAGATAGAGTTTCAAATTGGGACAAGGGACAGTAGAGTTTCTTGTTGGGTGGAATAGTGAACTACAATGCAGGAAATTTCCCTAAATGGAAAGGTAGCTGCCTCCTCGCCCTTACCACGTCCCTTGTCAGTTGCTGGAGAGATGGTCAGTGACACAAGAGTATTTCCAAACTTTGAAGAGTCCTGGATGGTTAGCAGATGAGATCATTTGATTCCAGTGAAATTTACCAGCTGCCCTGAATCTGCTCTTCCAGAGCACCATACTTTTATTACTAGATTGAATTATAGGATAAGAAAAGTGCTTTGAGCATCTTTAGACCACACATGTACGACTACATACTTAAGCCTGAGAATTTGGACTGGGGCCTCTTAAGGAAAAAAAGCAGCAATATATTCCCACACACACCTGTGATTATGTGTATCTTGTCCCTTTTGTCCTTGAGAGCCATTTGTTATGTGTTTTAAGTGTCATTAATTTTCTAATTTTTCTAAGTGTATACTTGTAATTGTTTAATTGTTTTATCTGGCACTTATTTTACATATATTTGTTTCTCCTTGACTTTTCTACCTGCTCTTATCACTGTGTTTGTAAAGCTGCTTCTTGGAAATCAGCAGAAAGATCTGAGGGTTCTTCCAGAACAAAACCCGCTGAATCAAAGGAAGGCTTACCAAGTTGGTGTGCAGTGGTGTTGGAGTAGCATGTGTGTTCCTGTTTGCCACTGAAGACGTATGTGCACCTGAACTCCACTACATTGAGGTTCTTTACCTGAGTCTTTAGGTGGTAGTATGAAGAACACTCAGATTTCCCGCATGAATGAGGAAAGTGGTGTTAATCAGAATCAGCACTGGGTGAAGGAAGTCTTAATGGAAGTGCCTACGTATTGTTCCAACACACGGGGAAAAATGTGTTCTGCTTTCCTTGGCCAGAACAATGTCTCAAGCTAGTGATTAGGCTCTATTCCAGCTTTAACCTCGGGCAAAATTTATGCAGTTCTACTACCGTTAGGGTAATTAAGGGGGGGGGATATTTGCTTAAAGTGGAAGTCTTTTTTAATTAAACATGAAAAATAATAAATAAAGGCAAGAGGCAAGGAGGCAGTAGGGAAATTGTTTTTTAACTTTTTACTTAAAACAAAGGAACTTCAAGTGAAAAGGCCAGTATTTTAGGCATGGTTGTTCATTAATTCCTTTAAAAAGCATTATTCAACTGTGCTGGAAGTAAGGATCTGAGATTCTTCTTGTCTTTGGGTTGATATGTGAGGTGTTGAGGTAACTCTGTCTTACTTGAAAGATAATGCCCCTTACCATTTTCTGCTAACCACTAACTATTCACTTGATAGAAAAGAAGTTCTTTAAAGTAGGAGCCAGATATAAAGCCAATATGTAAATCTTAATGTGGGAAGTACAGATACAGCAGAAAGTTTAGGCTAAAAGGAAAAAAAAAAAAAGAAAGAAAGAATAAGAAAGGGAAAACTCCCACCTGCTTATTATGGTTAACCAGAATACTAGTTGGATCATTTTATAGCCATGGTTTCTGCTAATGGCTCCATCACTCCACTCATCACCGAGGGTTGAAACTCTTATCATTCTTGACTTAACTGAAGATCCCAGATCTTAAGGATTCTGTATCCACAGAGCCTCAGAGTCAACTGACTGCCTCAACTCTTTGAATAGCATGCGTACCAGCCTTCTATATGCAATCTCTCCAACTGCGGTCCATCCTGTACATTGCTGCTGGAGAAATTTTACCTAAAGCTCAATTTTTATAATGTTACTGGTTTTTCTCAGACATTGACAGAGTCTGAGTTTTCCATGATGTGGATCTTGGATAACTTTCCCACATCTGATTTGTACGTACCCTACCTGTGCTCTGCACTTCAGCCACACTTAATTTCTTTTAGCCATTTCTTCAATGCAAGGCAAGGCTTTTTTCTCCTCTACTTCCTTGCCTTTGCTCTTGTAGTGTTTTCTCCTGGTCTTCTTAATTAAGTCCATTTAAAATGTTACCCCTTTCCTGAAGGCCTTGTTCTCTTAATGGATCAAGAGTTTCCCCTCTAAATCACCATAATACTTTTGGTATCTCTTTTTTAGTTAATTATACATGGTGATCTAGTCACTCCTTAATGGTTTTATATTATCTTACTAGACTATATATTCTTTTAGTGCAGGACCTAGTTATCCTTAGTGTCTTCAACCATGTGTTTCTTGGGAAGGCACAATGTCCCTACTCTAAATGTATTTTGTTATGTAAAGATATTAATACTTATCTTCTATGGTTGTACTGAGGAGCACAGAGAGTTTATTGAGGCCTGCAGCTCTGTGCCTGTCATACACACAGTAGGTTCTTAATAAATAGCATAGTCATTGTAGCCAGATGGCCAAGCTTTGAATTTTGGCTCTGATACCTACCATCCTGTGATTTTGGTTCTCTGCTCTTTGTTTCAGTTTCTCATCTGTAAAATGAGAATAATGGTAGTATTTACCTTGTAGGATTGTTGTGAAGATTAAATGAATCTGTACATTTAAAGCAGTTAGACCAGCACCTGGAAGGTTGTAAGGCTGCACCATCCAATTTAGGAGCCACTAGCCATATGTGGCTCTTCAGCATTGAAATGTGACTGGTATAAGTTGAGATGTATTGTAAATGTAAAACACACTAGATTTGTGATAGGAAAAAGTAACATTAAATATCTCAATTTTTATATGGATTTCATGCCCAAATAATATTTTGATTACCTTTGGTTAAATAAAATATGCTAATATCCAATCTTTTAAACAACTTCTTAAAAATGTGGCCAAGAGAAAATTGTAAATTCTATGTGTGACTCACATTAAGCATCTTTTTTTATGGCAGTGTTGTAAGCTCTGTTAGCTTTTATTAGTATACTGTTGTTATTCCTATATTTTTATCATCAGTAATACTGGTAGTAATTTCTGCCCTTCCCCTTTCATTTTTTATCTTTTTCTGGGTGAGCAAAATTAGGAGAGAAAGGTATAAATGGATGAGATAAAGCTTAGGTGAAACGAGGGGAAGTAAGGGTGAGCAGTTTCTGACCTCAGGTCAGGGAAGTCTGGGCTAGTCTTCCTGCAGAACCCATGTGTTCCAGGTTGCTACCTTTATAGACCTGACTTCTTGGCGATTGAGAATTATCCCTCCATTGCTGTCTCATGCTTTCCTCTTATTATAGGGAGTGAACTGAATTTGGTTATCAAAATCAGATCTCCATTGGTAACATAAAAAATGAAAGTATATCGAAAATGCAGATAAGAAAGATTAAGATTTTCTTTTTCTGTTGGTTCAGAAAGAATGAATGCTTTCCATTAAGGATCAAATCTAAAGGATAACAGTTTAAAAAAGAGCATAAAAACTTTAAAAAAAAACTTTTAAAAATTTAGTTATCTTAATTTCAAGTAGTCTTCAGATCTAATGACTTCTACTGCTCTGTAGCAACCAGATACTAGGACTATGAGTGCTGATCACAGGGAGACATGTTCTTGGACTGTCTTGTGCATCAGTCACTTAAAGTGAATTTGCAAAATGTCTATCTTATGATCTGTAAGTTGGTTTGCGTTTATCTTATGCTTTAGTGTGGTATTACCTTTTGGTGTTGAATATTCTAGTATCTTCAGTTCCCAATGGCTAATAACTGGACTGTTGTTCTAAGGACAATTTAAGAGTTTGGTTTGGGCATTGTTTTCTTGAAGACTGGTCAAATAAGGGTGTATTTCTTGTTGTTTATTTGTTGAGTAATTTATTGGGGTCTTATGTCCCCATAATTGCTTTTCATGGTAGGTTTTTCCTTTGGAATATTTATACTTTGAGGGTTGGGGGTGTGCAAGTTAGATAGAGATAATCGTCTCAAGTGTTTGTTTCCTTTGAGATCATGAGGTACAGTGAATAGCATTATCTCTCTGAGTGCCTTAGAACTAATAGGGAACAAAAAAGCACTTGCCAATCCCAGTGGACAGATGTGGTTAATTTATCTTGGTAAGTCTTTGAGACAAGCAGAATCACTGTGATGTGGTGGGGCCGCCCCTCCAGATATTCTCAGAGTGGGGCAGTTGGCACATAATGATAAGTTTTCCTGCTTCTCTTCCAAATAAGAATCCTTGAGCTATTTTTCTTGTTTGAACAATATCTAACCAATATCTGTTATGTGAAATATTGCAATTTGCGGTGTTACCTGCTTACTGTAAAGGTGAAATGTTTAAAAAGGACGACATAGGAAGTTTAACTGTGAACTCTGTATTTGGGTTTGCATGTTACTTTGGAATATATGCATTCAAATTTGGACAATTTAAGGGTGATTATATTAGCAAATATTGGTTTATTAAAGAGGTCATAATAAATGTCTTTGAAATCGTAGACTTCTCTAAGGCCTTTAATATTTGAGTTGCCAAAGATTGATCCACAACTTGAAGGGAAATGTCTTTTATAAAGCTGAACATCCTCCTTCTCCCTCCC
>NW_026000103.1:4089341-4096841 GCF_001458135.2 Marmota marmota marmota
TACACACACATACACTTACACACACATACACACATACACTTACACACACACATATACACACATACACTTACACACACATACACTTACACACACACATCCACACACACACTAATAAAGGACCTATTAGGTACTTTGATATGAAAGAGACACACACAAAAACACAGACACACACAGCACACATGTGCATGTATGTGTGTACATGCTTGCCTATGTAATATGTTGTAAATTTTCACCTCTCTGCATTCTGTATCTCTCAGACAAGGCAAAAGCATTTCTCATTGTGTTTGCCTAGTGTTCTGTCCACCTTCTCACTGTGTCAGGGCAAAACACAAAATAGTAAATGAGGAGATGAAACAAGTGGGACCAGAAAACACTGTCCACGGCCCAGTGGTCCGTGTCACCGTTCTTCTGCTTCTAGCATATATTGCATAATCAGGAGAGGCGAGACAAGGCAAATCCTTTTAGTACACTGTGCCTGGGGAGGTTGCAGAATCCCAGAGGTTTGTTTCTTGTTGTCACTTTAACAATCTTGATTGTGACAAGGAGATCTAGGAAGTCACCTGAGAATGTCAGGAAAACTACATTCCCATTACGGTTCTTTCTGCTGGACACTTACTGGATGGGGAATACATTTGATTTATATTTAAAAAAAAACACACGTAAAAACAAAAAACAAACTGAAACAAAACAAAAACAACCAAATGAATAAAAACCTGGGTGTTCTTTGCACTGAGGTCACAAACAAGAATACTACTCCTTACACACTTCACCCAAAGCTCTTGCAAAAGAATGGGCTCTCTCTTTGTGTTTTCAAGGAATCATTGTAATAACAATTAGCTTTGTAGTTACGATTATCCCCTTATCCCCTCTTTCTGTTCTTAACAGTAATGTCAAGTTCAGGATAGAGTTTTAAGAATCTGAAAATAACGGTTTTGTAGTTTGCTTCCATGATGGATGGCATTTATGTGGGTTGAAGGGGATTTATAATTTTTCCTGTTTTGAAATTATATTATAAAAAGAAACACCAGGATATATTAATGTATACATACTTTGTTAGTGTTTTGTTCTGCTAATTAGCATTGTATTAAGGCTACTTTCTGAACAAGTTCTACTCTTATTTGTTCTTAACTTTTTTTTCAGAAATTATAGCTAAACCTGTATTTTGAATGATTCCAACCAGAATGTTTTAAAAAAATAAATTTTGTTTCAATCTGTGCAGCTGTAGTTTACTTTCCAGGCATGAGAAATATCTATTTTATTAAGTCCTATGAGGAATATGTGTCACATACATTTAAGAAAAAACTATTTAAGATGAAAAATTCCAAAAACGACTTCCCCCTAGTGTGAAGTAAAACAAAAGCCCCAACCGCATCTCTGCCTGTGGTAATGACATTGAGGTGACAAACTGCAGGCAGGTGAGGTTCATGGGGATGATCTCACACCTGCATCTAGAGCTTGGGGAACAGCTGGGTTTGGAGCTGGCGGCTGGCCTTGCTTTCTGTTTGATGCAAGACCAGCTCTCAGGCTGGGGGGCTTCACATTTGCACAGAAGACTCCAAATGTTTGAAAATAGTGAATTCACTGGTTTCGTGAATCTTTTCCCTGGGATAGAAAGGTGAAGAAGCCCTAAGCCTAAGTCCCTCACATCCATTCAGAGCTTTATTTTCCAGGCAGGGGTCGCAGAGGAAGCCACAGACTAAGTATGCAGACCCACCTCAGACTTTGCTCTGTGGCCAGCCAGGTAGTGGAGCCTGAACCTAGAGAAAAATTCGTCCCTGCAGCTGTCCAGCAGAGCCCTAGAAGCAGTTAGGTGGCAGTCACAGCACTCACTGTTATCTGTCTTTCAAAGGCAACTCTGATGGAATTCTTAGGTTTAATTCTTCCTACCTCCACAGAGGGAGGTGAAGGAGAAAAATCAGGTAGATTTCTGTTTGAGATCCTTACTTAGAATCTAACACAGCTCTGGGAAGGCTTACAGAGACCCTTAAGCCCACTGTTATTTGATTTTTTTGCTCCAGGGTCATATGCATTCCTACCTTCTCACTCAGGGCTGTTCTTTTCCCTCCACTGCTGTTGGCTTGGCAGATGCCTTTTGCGGGTGCCTCCATACGGTTTCCTAGGGACACGGAACAGAGGTGCTTTGCCCTCCTGCTGGCTTAAGAGTTCCACTGCCAAATTTCTATTGCACGTTTGTGTTTCTTCCTTTGAAGCCAGGATCATAGAGTGGTTCAGATTGAGCCTTCAGGTAGGTTTTGTTTGTCCTATACACTGTTTTAAAACACTTTGAGCATTTAAAACTTGGGGACATTTTGTATGACGGCTCAGAGTTCTGGTGACTCTTGGGAAAAACTGGAGGATTCAGCATTATATCATGAATTTTCACATAACAGGTAGAAAAATTGTGTAATAGCCTTTCCTTTTAAATTACTGTCCTTACGCCTTTTTGGTCGGTTGTACATAGACTGGACATGATATTTATCCTAATGACACGTTATGCATTTTTTCTAGTTCACTAAAGCACAGTGGTTGAAAACCATTAGAATGATTTCACTATCCACTGGTGCCAGTGATCGGCAGTTGAAGAAGCAGCACTTTGAGATTCAGCGGATTCCGCTGCAGGGTACTTCTAAGTGTGCTTTGGTCCTTAACTCCTGGCAGGCAGTAGATTGATTTGGTCCTCTACACTCAGTCATTGTCTTTCACATTAAGGAAGTGAATGACCCCTAGAGCACACCCTGTCTGCAGCTCCTGTTTGGGCCATAGGTATTAAGGTGAGGACTGATTCTGCAGGACCTCTTTGTTCTGCTGCAAGGCTGAAGACAAAGGTAGGCTGAACGCCACTCTTCCTTCTCCTCATCACTCTCTGGCCCCTCCCCTGCCAAGGTGGAAGAACTGGAAGATACACTGCTGTGTTGTGAAGGACTACTTCAAACCTGTCCTATGGAGAGCATGACATTGGGCCCTTATTGACAGATTTCAGAAATGTATTCTTTTTTTTTTAAGGCAAAGCAAGTTTTTGACCAAAAATTATCTTAGTGGCTTTACATTTGCATTAATAGATTTTTAATTAGTGTCCTTAACAGAGATGGGTAGGCAGGGTGTAGAAAAGGACTAAAAAGATTGTTTAATCATCTTTCCTAACTTTGTATTGTCTATCCTGTAGGAGAGGAAGAAAAGCCTCTTCCTTGTCAGGACTGTCTGCAGACCATGGCCATCAGAGTGTCAATTAGAAAAGACAAAGCACTTTTATATATATATAAAAAACATTCTTTTTCAGCTGTTTATGATACTGATAGAGTATAAAGAATTCAGAAGTTTTGAGTTTGAAAATGTGACTTCAAACTGGCTATATTGTTTTCTTTTTTTAATATTTATTTTTTAGGTGTAGATGGACACAACGCAATGCCTTTATTTTTATGTGGTGCTGAGGATTGAACCTGGGCCCCGCCCATGCTAGGCGAGCGCTCTACTGCTGAGCCACAGTCCCAGTCCTTATACTGTTTTCTTATTGTGTGAACTCAGGTAAACTTTTATATACTGGGCCTTGATTTTCCCATCAATATAATAGTTGTAATGGAACTATCCTCCACTTCATGGATTTCTGAGGACCCCATTGTACTCTTGGGGTGTCCAGTTGTGGTCCAGGTCCTTGGTGTCCTGAACAAAGAATTGAGCAAGATATTCAGAAATAATAGGCAAAGTACAGATTTATTGAAAGTGAAGGTGAAAGAAGCACTTGGTAAGGCAGATTGGAGTTGAGAGGGAGAGGGGATAGCAAGAGAGAGAGAGAGCCAGGGCTTGGATATCTGGAAATTTGTGTCTCAGATGCTAGCTGAGAGGGGTCTCTTATTGAAGACCTTACCCCATTGATTATGTTATTATACCTGATTAGAATATTGTCCAATTTTCCCCCATTGATTACTTTAGAAAACCTAATTAGGATAGTGTCCATTTGACCTTCTTCCTCCCTTGATTATTTTAGCACACTGCCCCTTTGGTGTTTTGTGGCAGAAGTTGTCATGCTCGTGGAACTTATCTTAAACAGGGACATGCATTACAGTGCATTGGGTCTTGGTTCTGGAAACTCCTGAATTGCCATTCACTGAGCTATTAGGAATTCAACAAGAATTCAACTCTGGTTTGATCTACAGAAAACTGGTACTAAAATAAAAGCATTGCATATTTATTTGCTTAGGTCCATGATAGAGGCAAAAACTGAACCCTGAATATTTTGCTCCTTATCCAGTATTCTTTCTCTAACATGAAAATTTTGTAATTTTGCAATCAAAATCATTTAATTTTAAAAAACTGAATTTATTTATGAGACTTTCAAATCTGTCTGTCATGTGTTGAGTGATGATAACACACCAGACACTATTCAAAAGGTCAATAAAGAAGGATCCAGTAAGGGGCTGTTTGGGGTTCTTATTCTTAGCAATCCTTTACCAGGCAAACCCCATCACAAACAGTTTGGAGGTGATGCACTTGTTCTGACAAAGAGCACTTAGACCTAGGCCATTTAAACCTCAACCAAAATAACTGATCTACTTTGTAATTTGACATGAACAAATTCTGGTTTCTACACAGTCACATGGGAACCGGTATTGACTCTGATTCCAAATCCATGACTGGGCTGGGGTTTTAGCCTTGGCAAACTGAGACCTTCTACCCCTTTTGTAACTTATGAGAGCAAGAGGTGGGACCCTCCTCTTTGTTGGAACAGTTGTGTGTGTTAGTCTTCAAGGTTTTGGACTGGGAAGGCAGGAGATTTTTATTCTTATTCTTTCCTAATTGAAGCTTGATGACCTTGGGCAAGTTGCTTTGAATGCCTATTAGCCTCCTGGCAGTTACCAGATCTCACAGTGTCTATTTTGCTACCCGGGTTTAGATTTTTATCATAGTTACCTCTCCCCATTTTTTAAAATGAGAAAACAGAGGTTAGAGAGAGAGAAAAAAAAATTCCTAAGATCACACAGCTAGGAAATTGGTGGACTCTGGGCTGGAACCCAAGTGGGTATGAATCCAGTCCCTGACAACTGTTGACCTCTGAGCCTTTTAATTTGAAGCACTCTTTCAAGGATAATACTGCAGGATGCTGGGCCATGCTGTTTGTCAAATAAATTATAATTAAAGAAATAAAAAAAATGTAATGAAAATGACAGTAAGTCTTACAAAACAGAATTTGTTCTCAAAATCTTGCTTTATTAGTCTGTATTTCTTGTACATTTATCTAATTTTTCCTATGTTTAAAAAATTTTGAATGTTGGATATTGAACTGTGTCTAACAGGGGAGTTATACTGCTTTAATACTCATATAATTGCATATATGGCTTGCCTCCTTTTTGTCAGGTTCTATGCTATATATTGATAGTCTTATTTTACAGAATAATAAGGAAAGTGAAGCTCAGGAAAGTTAATTAATTTTCTGACTGCCACATAGGTAGCTGTGCTAGGATTTGTCTGTGTTCTTTTCTGTTTTCTACAGAATACACTAATAAAATTCTATTTTGGCTGTACAGGGGCATCTGTTAGGTCTCACAGGAAATTTCCATGTTCACATCTCACTCCAGAAGAGAATAGCTGAGAAGCCACCCTAGATAGAATCATAATTTTTAGGTCTCAGAAATAACTCTAACTGGGATTTTTATATTTTAGATAGCAATAATTTTGTTTTAGTTGGTGAATTAGTTACTAGTCTTTATGCTCAGTGAGTTCAGGTAAAGGGTTGAGAAATATAAGGAGGAATTAGGTTTCTTCTTTCTTTTACTTGCCTCCCACAAATAGTTCTTAGAACTTTGTAGGTCTCTCTCCTCAAGAAGCATTTCCCTCCTGACCTGGCCTCCCCTCCCTCTTCTTCCTCCTTCTCATTTCCTTTTTCATTCCTTTGAATCCTCCTCCACAGTAAAACTTTCATAGTTTTGAATTGGTACATATTGTAAAACAGGATATATTTTGTAGATGGATGTAATAATATGGTATGTTACATATATGGAACGAATAGAACTCTGTTTCCTTTTGGTGATCATGGGAAGATTTACAAGAAGATTTGGATTTAAAAAATAGATCGTTTCTGTTTTTATGGAAAAGGATGCTATCTTTGTGTTCTGTTACTTAGAAACAACTTTGTATAGATAAGCTCTAATGCTTTTGCCATTATTCTTTTAATCTATTCTTGTCATAAAGAGATCTGTGGTCTTGATACTGTGTTTTTGTTGTACCAGAAATGGTAATTTGTCTGACGGTTTCATAGAAGAACAGTACTAAAACTTTCAAACATGCCCATAGGAAGGAGAGATATATCTTTGGCTAATGGAAATTGTTAGTCACAGATAATAATCACGATATTAGTAAATTCAGGACGGCATAATCTCTTTAACGTGAGTTTGGGTTCACTTAAATAAAGAGAAGAGGGATTGTGGCTATCAAAGTTTGTTTTGCACACACCTGTGAATACAAGGCTGATGAGTACTGATTAGACAGAGGGATGGGATGGCCTCTTTCTGATGGGCACGCGGAGCCTACAATCTGTGGAGAGAGTTTCTATTCTCAGTTTAATTCACTGATAGTTCCTGACACCTGTTCACTTCTTCCAGATATGCCAAAGCAGGTCTCAGTCTGGATGAGAGGATAACTTTAAAATCCTAGAACAGGTTTTGAACCCTTAGGGAGACTGCTGAATTTTGTAGAGAACTGTAAGATGGAAAGAAGTTAACTAATGCAGAGAAGTTACACTAAAGATATCACATAAACTGAAAGGTAGCATACCATCCTTATGTTTTTGGATGTTCTTTTTACTCATTTCTGCAGCCACCCTTTCTATTTACCCTTCAGACACACACCCAAACACAGCTTTGCTAGTAAGTAAAAAGTGGCAGTTCACTATGGCATCATTTCCCAGGATTACTAGGTGCTGCTTAGAGTTTTTAATCACACTTAATTTTTCTTTGCTTAAATTCCATCTTGTTATTATGTTCAAAGTACACCTTTAAAATGGCACTCTTTTCCTCTGCATTTATTTCCTCTGAGTATTTGAGTATTTTCACATCACCCCTTGTTAAACCTTTAGCCAAGGCAATTTTAAAAAGAATGATTTAGTGTCTCCAAATTAATCAGTATTTTACCCCTTTTAAGTAATTCTGGGACTGTTCTGAGACTTTCCCTTAGTGTGATCACACCTTTCTTTTATTAAATGTTGCTTTTCAGATCTCTTTACTTGATCTGGGAAACACATCATTTGTACTCTCAGCTTCACAAACTGTTAGAATAAAAATCTACTAAGAAACTAAAAACTTGTAATTGGATTGTCAGTGTAAATAAAGCATATTTTGATGCACCAGTATATGACTGAACATTAGACTCTTTATCTCTGTATTCATTTTTTAAAAAATTATAAGTAAATTGTAAAGAAATTGATTTTCATTTGCTTTTCCCCTCCTAAGCAGAACAGAGGTGTCATTCTATGTGTGTATGAACATATAGCCTTAGTGACATGTGTAAATA
>NW_026000103.1:4101841-4154623 GCF_001458135.2 Marmota marmota marmota
ATTTCTTCTAGAAATTCTTCTTCTTGCCCTTTTTGTTACTGCCTGACCAAAGTGATACTTCCTTTTCTCATAGAAATAAGCATTTCAAATCCAGCTGTCAGGGGAAAAAAGACTGGAAGGAAAAAGGCCAATACTATCAGTCATTGTCTCTGAGATTATCATTAATTTCTGCTTCTTTACATTTGGCTACACTTTTCGGATTATCTATAGCTAAAATATATTATTTGGGGAGTTATTAAATGAAAAGTACATGTGTGTACTTGCAGATTGATGTGCCTAAGGAGTTGAATGTTGCCAGTTCTAGTTGCAGGTTCCTTGGTTCTATATAGTGGAACAACGTGCGTGTGGTCTGTATAGTCATGTATCTATCAGCAATGGGAACACTTCAGAATACCAAGTCATGATTGCGTGAACATGGTAGAGTGTACTGTATACTAGCCTGCTACCTACCTAGGCTACATAGATATAGTCTGTTGCTCTTAAGCTGCAGACCTTGGCAACATGTTACTGCACTGAATACCATAGGCAATATCTGTGTCTCTAAGTACAGAAAAAGGTGCAGTAAAAATACAGAATAAAAGGTTTTAAAAAATGGTATACCTGTGTAGGACACTTAATGTGAATGAAGCTTGCAGAACTGGAAGTTGTTTTGGGTGAGTGAGTGAGTGGTGAGTGAATGTGAAGGCCTGGAACATTACTATAAACTGCAGAATTTATAGACACTGTGCAACTTAGGCTACACTAAAACTATAAAAATTATTTCTTTAATAATTATCTGTGGCTTACTGCAAATTTTTTTAAATTATAAACTTTTTATTTTTTTAAAATTTTGACTCTTGTAATGATACACAGCTTAAAACACAAACATAGCTGGGCCAGTGGTGCTCATAATCTCAGCAGTTTGGGAGGTTGAGGCAGGAGGATCATGAGTTAGTTCAAAGCCAGCCTCAGCAACTTAGCAAGGCCTTAAGCAACTTAGGTAGACCCTGTCTCAAAAAGAAAAATATAAAAAGGGCTGTGGAT
This sequence comes from Marmota marmota marmota, assembly GCF_001458135.2. Classification (NCBI taxonomy): domain Eukaryota; kingdom Metazoa; phylum Chordata; class Mammalia; order Rodentia; family Sciuridae; genus Marmota; species Marmota marmota. The sequence goes on from NW_026000103.1 coordinate 4,102,865, forward strand.
GTGCTATCCCACTCCTCAGTCTATACCAAATGACCTAAAAACAGCATACTACAGGGACACATCCTTATCAATGTTTATAGCAGCACAATTCACAATAGCTAAATTGTGGAACCAGCCTAGATGCCCTTCAGTTGATGAGTGGATAAAGAAAATGTGGTGTATATACAAAGTGAAATATTATTCAGCATTAAAAGAGAATAAAATCATGGCATTTGCAGGTAAATGGATGGAGCTGGAGAATGTAATGCTAAATGAAATTAGCCAATTCCAAAAAACCAAATACTGGATAATTTCTCTGATTTAAGGATGCTGATTCATAATATGCTGCAATGTGGAGGGGTGGGGGTGGGGTGGGGTGGGAGGATTAAATGAACTCTAGACAGGGCAAAGGAGAAAAGGGGAAGGAGGGGAAGAGAGGGAGCATAGGGGTAGGAAAGACAGTGGAATGTGTTGGTTATCGTTACCCTAAGTACATGTATGAAGACATGAAAGATATGACTCTACTTTGTGTACAACCAGAGATATGAAAAATTATGAATTGTAAAGCATTCTGTTGTCATATATACCAAATTAAAATTTAAAAAATTTTTTAAAAATTGCACCTTAAAAAAAAAAGGTGGGGCTGGGGATGTGGCTCAGTGGTTAAGCATCCCTGGGTTTAATCCCCAGTATCAAAAAACAAACAACCCTCCCCACTTCCCCAAGTATAGTATACATCTATACAAAAAAAAATTGTTATGTATGTATTATGTATGTGTGTGTGTGTATATATATATATAAACTTTAAAAAATTTTTAACATTTTTATTTTTTTAAACTTTTTTTGTTAAAAACTAGTATGCAGGGTTGGGAGTGTGGCTCAGTGGTAGAGTGCTCACCTTACACATGGGAGACACTGGGTTCGATCCTCAGCACCACATAAAATTATAATAAAGTGGGGTTGGGGCTGTGGCTCAGCAGTAGCGCACTTTCCTGGCATGTGTGAGGCACTGGGTTCAATTCTCGGTACTGCATATAAATAAATAAAGGTCTACCAACAACTGAAATATATATATATATANATATATATATATATATATATAGATAAAGATAAAATAAAGGTATTATGTCCATCTACAACTAAAACAAAAACAAAAACTAGCATGCAGATATACACATTAGCCTAGGCCTATGCAGGGTCAGAATCATCAATATCTGGGTCTTCCAAGTCCACATTTTGCCCCACTAAAAGGTCTTCATGGGCAATAACACATGGAGACATCTTCTATGATAATAATGTTTTCCAGAATTCCTCCCCGAAGCGCCTGCCTGAGGCTCTTCTTGAGGAGTTCTTTCTCTTTTTAGAAATATGCTCATGGTGGCTTACATGGCTTTTTGTTTTCCCCATCATAGATTTGCTTGCAAGCAGATAATGTACCATGAACATTCCTCTCTATTAATGAAAACCATTCCATTTCAGGGTCTACATTCCCAATATTTTAAGGAGCTTCTTGAGATCTTCAGAAGCTTCTGCTAAAACCCTCCACTGTGAATCTTCTTGGGAGTTGTTGTTCTTTTTCATCTTCTGCAGTTTTTTCCTCTTGTCTCTTTTTCAGCCATGTGTTTACTAGATGTTTTTTGGCTTCATCATAGTCTTTGGGACCACCAATGTATATGTTGTCCGTTGTTGACTAAAGCAGTTGTTAGGCAGCATGTGACTCCACAGCACTCTCAGCCACTTGGTGTTGGATTGGTGGTGGGTATTGTCCTTGATGCCCTACTCATGGGACTGCTGGTTTTCCAAGGCAATAGTTGTCTTTCTAGCTTAAATGGCAGAAGGGACTCAACATTGATGTCATTATTGCCACTCGGTTCTTCACTTCTACCCTGTATATACATTCTGTGGGCATGTTTTTATTATTGCTCATCAGTGTAGTTGTGCAATGGAAATGGATTCACAGGGGAGTGGTAGGGAGCACTGCAGAGGGATTTCCAATTTTCCTCTATCATGTCTATGTAGTTAAGTGGGGAATGCAAAACAAACATGAGCCTATTACATGACTGATGCTTACGGCTTTCTAATTCATTAATTTTTTTTCCAGTACTAGGGATAAAATTCAGGACCTCACATATGCTAGGCAAGTGTTCTACCACTGAGCTACATCCCTAACCCTTTCATAAGGTTCTTAACATGTGAAGTGGCTGCAGTGGTGCATGACCATAATTCCAGAGACTTTGAGGCCAAGGCAGGATGATTCCAAGTTGGAGACCAGCCTCAGCAATTTAGCGAAACTCTGTCTCAAAATAAAAAATAAAAAGAATATAGGACTGGGGATGTATCTCAGTGGGGAAGCACTCTTGGGTTCAATACCCAGTACCAAAAAAAAAAAAACAAAACAACAAAAACAAAAAAAACTTAAAACAGTTCTTTATGTGGTTTTTAAATATTACTTCCAGTTGGAGGAATTCCTCTAAACCATATTATAGTTACTTGGAAAAATTGTATAGAAATCTAGTATTAGGAGATTGTTGTGTCACAATTTAAATATGACCTTGGGGCTAGTATTTTAACCTCTGAGCTTTGTTATCCTTTTCTGTAAAATGGGAATGCCGATAACATTTTCCATAAAGGTAGCTGTGAGGATATATGAACATCTCTTGTAAACCCGTATACATTTCATTTATTGACTAAGCTACTCTTGCCAGACTACCTAAATTAGAATGGAGGTGATTTGGATCAAGTCCCTGAGTTCACAGCCTAGAGCCAAATTACATTTGTCCATTCTACTTGGGAGGGGGCATGTCAAAGATGTATGGTTTTAATCTTATTTTTGTGAGAGGCTATGCCTACTTTAACCCCCATAGCTTCCATTTAAAAACTTGAAAATAGTTCATTTTCTATTCCTAATTACTTGGCAGAAATTTAGAATAGAAAGAGAAACTAGTAACAACCAACCTTTCCTTTGCACTTGCAGATCAACAAAAGGGATTCTTGGGTCCTAGAGACCAAAGAAAGAATCAGCAGGAATGCCCAGGGTGAATTGATGGATTGCAGAGCCTGGCTGGTAATTACTTTCACTGAGCTAAAACATTAACTTAATACATGGGAGCAGGGCCAGATGAAAATCAGGATTTGGACCTCTTCCCCCCCCTGTGGATATCCCACACTTCCCTTTTGGAGGCAGTCTTCTCTTTGGTGGGATAGCCCTGCTTCCTTTCCTGAGGCTTGGCATGGATTTCCCCTGCCCCACCCTGGCCGACTAGAGTTGTACCTTTGTTTTCTAGATATGTGAGTGCTTAGGTCAGCCAGCTTTCTGGGGTGGCAAGAAACCACAGTTTCTCGACTATTCAGCCTATCCCTGGTATCAACTGACTTTTCTCATTCGGGGGGTTCAAATTTCTAGCTGGTGAGCTTTAGCTTTTGTTTTTTTCTCCAGTGCTGGGGATTGAACCACTGCGCACATGCTAGGAAAGCCTTTTGCCACTGAACTACACCCCTAGCCCTAGAGATTTAGCTTTTGGATTTTGGTGATGCATTCTCTCTCTCTCTCTCTCTCTCTCTCTCTCTCTCTCTTTTCTTTTTTTCTCGTGTGTGTGTGTGTGTGTGTGTGTTACTGGAGACTGAATCCAGGGGTGCTCTTTACCACCACTACATCTTCACCCTTTTTTATTTTTGGTTTTATTATTGTTGTTGTTGCCGATATTGTTTTTTCATCCTTCTTTATTTCCTTTTCCATTTTGAGACAGGATCTTGCTACATTGCCCTGGCTGGCCTTGAATTCGCAATGCTCCTAATGCAGCCTTCCTGGTCCCATTTGCCTGTAATCCACCACTCCAGGCCTTTTGTGACACTTACCAGAGGCAGACCTAGCTTTAAACTAGGTGATGCTATCATCTTTCGAGACCAAGGTGTTTTCATTTTCAAAGCTAGAATGTGTTGATTATTAATGACTTCCTGGTGTACTGTGCTAGGAAAGATTGTGAAGCCATAATGAAGTTGAAGGACATGATTATGTGGTGATATGTGTTTTCCATGGGTTGGGAGGGGCATGTATATTTTCAGATGGGCATCTGATTCATAGTACATGAGAGCTCATTTAATCCACAGTGCTTTCAGCCCAACTCTTCCACCGTATGGTCGAGAAGGTGGATTTTAGAAAGATAAAGCTATTTTCAAGCCATTAGAGCCAACAATGGGACTTGAACTCAGATTTTCTGAGTTCAAGTGCTTGTTACTTTATGGAGATAAAAACATTTGTTACCTTTAAGAAATTTAGAGAGGGTTAAATCCAAAAATCGATATTGAAGGTTAGGAACAGTGACCAACACTGAGACTTCATAACCAAAAATTGCTGTTACTCTCATCATCACCATGAGTAACTTCATTACTGCTGCTACCACCATGTGTAAGGAAGTTGGGCAGTTCTCTGTTGGGTGCCACGTTGTAGAAACCCAGCTTTTGTTAAGCAAGTATTCTACTTCTGACTCTACTTAAGAAATTTCAAGTGTTTTAACACTTAACTACCCTAGAGACTCACAAAAGGCATTGGTTGAATGTAATTAAATGGTAATTAGCAACCCTAATTTTAGATTTTGTACATTTTTTGGGGGGGTGTTTGAGTTGATTATAATTCTAACATAAAGATTTACCAAATGTGATTATGAATACACTTAAGTTAGTTCTCTTGAAGTAGCAGGCAGTCCGGAATCATGATTCCCTCTTGAACAGTTTACTCTTCTTCCTTGTATCTTTAGACATCTCTATTGAGCATGTGCTATTTCACATTTTTAAGTATCTTTGTCCTGTTAGCCCAGGACTTTACATTGGGAACTTCAGTTATAAAAGGTATTATGATGTGATTATTTGAAAGATCAGACTTTTGTGGAAGTTTTATTGGCATGTAAATATACTTATATTAGTGGATAAGAAATGAACATAAAACTATATAAAATCTTTAAGAATAAAGAAATTAAGTCAGTCATGCCTTGATTAGATAGTGCCATCCTGGTTCCATTTGTTTTATGTACTAGCTGACCCACTGGCAGTATAACTTGGTGGAATGAACATGGGCTTTGGAGTCCGATTGGTTTGAGGCTCTAATCCAAGAGCTTTGGGATTGGGTGCATTGTCTTTCTTTTTCTTAAATACCTTTCCTTATTTATTTATTTTATTGATTTATTTTTATGTGGTGCTGAGAATTGAACCCAGTGCTTCATATGTGCTTGGCGAGCACTCTACCACTGAGCCACAAAACCAGCCCAAGGTGTATTATCTTTTTGAGTTTTAGTTCTCATAAAATTTGGGATGCTATCTCCTTTGCATGGTTTCCAAATCCTAAAAGTGATTTGTTCTTGGAGATGCTCAGTAAATGTTAGCTCCTTTTCTCCTCTTAACCACAGCCTTTACCTCCCAACTGCCTTACGTGTTATTTTACAAGGATCAATTCAAGGAATAAAGGAAGTTGGAAAGTTTTAGTTTCGTACTAACATTTCCAGTGGTTTGCCTCTTAAATCATCTTACTGTAAAGGTCGTGGTTCCTATAAGCCTCACACCCTTGGGAACCAAACTCATGACAGTCATGAAGTGTCCTACTTCAAAGGATGAGAAAACCAAGCAAACCAAAAATCATGCTGTCCTCTCTGGAGCACTGTGTATGAGCATGCCTTTCCCTGGGATCAGCTTGGAACTGTGGATAACAGCATCACCGTCACCTCTTGCCGGCAGTGATGTGGAGGGTGAAGAGAACGCTCTGGGGCTGAGCTAAGGTTCTTAATTGAATGGCCGTCTGGCCTTCCCTGAGCATTCTTTTCCCTTCCAGGATTCCTGTAATTGTCATCAGATGGCTCAGTCTCCCAAATGTTTCCGGTATTGCAGTGACTTCTGGAGTGTGTTAAAAAAAAAAAAAAGGGCAGAATTAGCAGTCATTATGTGTTTGTGTCTGCTCTGTTGTGTAGATGTGTGCAGACTGGGCATCCCTGAAGAAGAGAAAAACCAGTCAGGAATGGAGTCCTCTTACTGTCTTCTCTTGCGCCTTCCCTCCTCCTCTGCTCTTTCTTTTCCTCCTGCATTGCTTTAAAGGACTCAAAGAAAAGGAAAGATGCAGGCAACATTCCCACTTCGACTACAGCCAGTCTCCCTTTCAGTCTCAGTATTTGTGGGGACCTTCATAAAGAATTGCATTTTTCTTCAGGTCAGTGAAAGGCCTTGGGGAGGTTGAGAGTTGAACTGGACAGAGAATGAACCCTAAAGGATGGTTCCCATGCATGAAGGAAAAGGGGACATTGGAGATGGATTCTGAGTTTCACCTGATAATATTCAGATGATGGAAATGATAGCATTAGTTGGCAAAGCAGATGTTCCTGTGGGAACAACAGCCCAAAGCACAGTGGTGGCAAATATGGATGCTTTTGTGGAGGAATGTGTGATACAGTTTAGCTTAATAATAAGAAAAATCATAGATTTGTGTTTGTACTTTATAAAGGGATCAGCGTAATGATTCCAATTTCAGGATGAATGTTGTCTGTAAAGTTGAGATATAGAAAGAATGGTCCGTGCACCCAAAGAGGGTTTGGCATTCTATGTGTCTTAAGGTGTTTGAATTTTACCTTCACCATAAGCCGTCAACTGAAAAGCACGAACACAAGATGTCTTGCACGTGTGTGTGTGTGTGTGTGTGTGTATTTGTATTTTTTTCATCCTTCAATCAGATAACTTGACCCTGACACTGCTTTTCAAGGAAGGGAAAAAATTGCCTAAATTAGAAAGGACAGCTAATTAAAAAAAAAAGGAAGAAAAGAGTGATTGACAGAACTAAACTCGTGTCTTATTCCCCCACTCCCCCTTGTCCCAATTCCCTAAGCAGAGACTGACAAGAGAGGTGAGGTTAGGTAAGATTGTTCAACTAGATCATGTTAGAAGATGTAAAATTGAAGAGAACTTAGACTGTTTCTTCTGATTCTAGCTGTTGGCTGAGAAATTGTACATTTTAAAAACTGCTTTGATCTACTGGTTTTTACTCACCTAACAAGTAAAATAGTTCACTGCCTTTTGGTGCCTCAGTTTGTCTAGTGGTGGAGTGTTCTCTTAGCCAGGTCCAGGTAGTGATATTGACTGTTGTGCTTCCTCATATAAAGCAGCCCTTTCATAGTTGTTACGTGGTTTTTTGAAATAATTGAGGTAAATACTAATGCGTTACCTAAAAATACTGATGTCATCTGTCCCACATCTCTTTTTCCAGGTGACTGGGGGTAGAAGGTGAGAACAGAAAGACCTTGATCTCAGCAAGGAAGATAAGAGCAATCTCATGATCAATACAAAAAAAAAATCAGTAATGATAATTGCATTCCCTTAGCAGTGATTGGTTGTATGAGCAGGGATGTAGCCAAGTCCTGGCCTATAATTTGTAAGAGGAAGACTGCTGGGAGTGGGATAGTGAAAGTTTTCCATGTGGAATGAAAAACAAATGACTGCTTGGAATGTGGCTGTGATGCTCAGAGAGGCAGTGGGCCAGGCTGGCAGCAGGAGGAGGACACCTGGGAGGAAGAAAGGTGGAGCCTGTGACATCGACACCCGGCACTGGGCGCCACCTCTGACTTCTTGTTTTATAATCTGTAACTAAGTCACACAATCCACTATATATCAGCTGAACAGTTTTCTGTTTCAAGATGTGAAAGGCATGTACCCCTTTTTAGTGGGGTTGAAAACTGGAATTGAGCCTTCCCATAGCGAGTGCTCACCACCCGGGAGACATCTTGCCGACCCTCGCGTTCTCACCGCTGTGACGTCTTGGTGAGGGCTGTGATGGGCAGACAAAGTTGATGTTTGGTTTGTCAGTTCGTTTCTGTTGTTTATAAATCGGGCACTCTTTGCTGAGGCATCTTATTTCTACTTTGGCTTGTTATGATTGATAATAAGAGAAAGAAGACTGTGAAGTATTGAGAAATAATCTAAAAAAGCATGGTGTTGTTAGAGTGGTTATTCAGTTTTCACAGTTAGGTTTGTTTTGGAGTCTGACTTTGTTGACAGTTCTGTTATTATATGAAAGCTGTTTGCTGCAGTGCATTTTCTGTTTTAGTTAAGAAACCTCACTTTATTTCCTAAGATGCATTATAATTAGGACTGTTTGGTACTGAGAATCTTTTCTCACTTAATACTCCTAATGAGATACAAATGTTCTAAATGTCCTTATGAGTGGATTATATTTAGAGAGGAATCCACTTATTTTAGCTAACTAATCCCTTTGCTTTTGAATCATACATCCTTATTAGGCTCTCACGTTCCTGTTCCATATGGAATGCCTTGTGAAATCAGACCTCAGCGAGCAGTGTTATTAACTTTCAGGGTCAGTGGTACTGAAAATGTCAATGAAGTTTGTTGGCTCTACATATCTTGTTTTTATAGCACTCTTCTTTTTTTACACACTCATGATAAATACAAGTCTTTCCCTATTCCTGTAAAGTGAATCTTATTTCTTAGTTGGTTCTCTTTTGGTATTTATGTTTCTATTCACTAGGACAAAATAACTGGATCTATTTTAGCTTTTCCACTCAACTCTTCTGGCTCCTTCTGCAGTCTGGAATTGTCTTCCTAGCTCCTTATATCTGTGGATGTTGTACATCCTTGTTCTTTTGTTAGAAACCTGAAAATGTCTCAGTGGAATTACTGGACATTTGATGATGCTGTTGAGTCGTAGTGAATAAGATTTGTGTGACACCTCCAAGTCGGTGTTAAATAAACCTTCCCAGTGATGGTTTCCTCTCTTGAGAAAGGTAAATGAGTTAGTGATGAAGTTTTGAAGAACTTGCCTGTAGGTGTACTCTTGAGTTCAAATTCAGGCTTCACTGCTTACAGTTTGCATGTTCTTAGACAAGTTATGTGACTTCTTTATGTTTGGTATTCTATACAATAGGGATCATAATGCCACTTACCTTGTAGGTTGTCATGAGGATCCTATGAGAAAATTCATGCAAACTCTTATAGTAGTGCCTGGTGCATTCTAAGCATATAGATGATATGATAGTATGTAGTTGAATTTTAAAAAAATTTTTTAAAAAATGTTTTTATTAGTGCATTATAGCTATACATGATAATGGAACTCATTTTGATATAATCATACATGCATGGACTATAATATGCTTCATTTCTTCTTTCTTTCTTCCTTTTTTTTTGGGGGGGGGAGTACCAGAGATTGAACTCAGGGGCACATGACTACTGAGCCACATCCCCAGTCCTATTTTGTATCTTATTTGGAGACAAGGTCTCACTGAGTTGTCTTGCTTTTGCTGAGGCTGGCTTTGAACTCTCTCCTCCTGTCTCAGCCTCCCTAACCACTGAGATTATAGATATACACTATTGCGCCCAGCTAATTTGCTGTGCCATTTCAATCCCCAGGACTTCCATATTCTCTCCTTCTTCCCTTCCTCTACTTGTCTTCCTTCTATGTATTTATATGTTGCTCTTTTCATTGGTACATCATAATTATACATATAAGTACAATTCATTGTGATATATTCATACGTGCACATGGCATAGTTCAGTTGATTTCATTTTGCAGTCTCTCCTCTTCCCCACCCTCCTCCCCCTGATTTTCTTCCTCCACTCTACTGTTCTTCCTTCTATTTTCATGAGAGCCCCCCTTTTTATTTCTTATTTCTCTCTAGCTTCCACATATGAGAGAAAACATTCAGCCCTTGACTTTCCGAGTCTGGCTTTCTAGTGGAATTTTTTTAATTAATTAATATAATTAATGTAATTATATTACAGATGGACACAGTATCTTTATTTTTTTAATGTGGTGCTGAGGATCGAACCCAGTGCCTCAGACGTGCTAGGCAAGCACTCTATCACTGAACCACAACCCTACCCCATCTGATGGAATTAAAGAAATACTTTAAGTAATTTTCTCCTTTGGTCTTCATAACCACCCTTGAAGAAGATGATACTGTCTTATCTGTATTCTCTATTTTATAGAGAATGTCACAGAAACACAGTGTCAGTATATTATTTTATTATTAATAACAGTTGGAATTATAGTCTGAATTTTTCCTCTAATCTGTTACACTTGACTGTGAATTGGGTCTTTAGGAAGTTGCCCTGGTTCTGTGGTGTTATCAGAAGATATAGACAGGAAGGGCATCATTCCCGTTTCTTTAATGTGGCCCATTGGTGTCCCAATTTATTCATTTTAACATCATTTGTTTATTAAATACATATATTTTTCATTTTACACGGTTTCAATATACATAATTTTCTTTTCCTGTGGCTAATTAAATATGCCAGTCCTCCCACAATAGTATAGTCTAATTTTTACTTATCACATTATATGAATGGTAATTGTATAAAGCTCTTTCTGTTATATGGTTCATATACCTACAGCAAAGCATGTAGCTGAGTTGCCTACTTGTTTTCTGTAGTAAACCTGTGTAACATTTCATAAAAATGGACAATTGAAAGAGGGAATTGGTCAACAAAGATCAAAGTGCAGCAAAGAAATGAAAAAATGTCCACATTGAAAGAGAAATTTGAACTAATTGTAATTAGGATTCTGGAGAAAAATTGCTGACCAAGGGAACATCAACCCTGTTAGTGGTCTTTATGCATGCAGTCAGGGGAACTTGGTGATGGGTAACTGACTTGGTATAAATTAGGAGAATGGTCATATTGAGAACAATGAAGATGTAACAGAGGAAAGGATCAGGCAAAGTTTTTCCCATTAAAGCAACTCTCAGAGATATCATATGAGTGGGAAAACACAAAGGACAAAATGTTGTAAGTTAACCCAAACTTAGAACTTATACCCGTCCATCAAGACATAGGAAGATACAAAGTGGGAGGAAGACAGCACTATTCAAACTACTATTATAAGCACTTTTAAAATTTTTTTCAGTACTGAGGATTGAATCCAATACTGAAATATATGCTTTTTTTTTTTTTTTTGTAGCAGGGAGGGGTGAAATCTCACTAAGTTACTGAGGCTGGCCTAAAACTGAGTTGCTGGACTTACAGGTATATGCCAATGTGCCTGGCCAACACTTTTTAAACATTTTTAAAAAATACTTATTTTTATTGGACACAATACCTTTATTTTATTTATTTATTTTTATGCGGTGCTGAGGATGAAACCCAGCACCTCGCACGTGCTAGGTGAGCACTCTATTGCTGAGCCACAACTCTAGTCCCACCAACACTTTTTAAATAAATAAAACACTTCAATTCTCAGAGTTTCTAATGATTTAAATTACAGTACACTAGATATTTTAATTGTTAAAATTTCTTTACATTTATAGCAGATAGAAAGTTTTTAATGTTCTGAAAACAAAATTTTTAAGAGTCATAGAACAATCATAATTTTTCTATTGATTATTCAGATTGCTTTTCATGGCCCAGAGTGGTGGCACATACCTGTAATCCCAGCAACTTGGGTGGTTGAGGCAGGAGGATCACATGTTTGAGGTTAGCTTGGACAGTTTAGTGAAACCCTGTTTCAAAATAGAAAACAAAGTCTGATGTAGCTCTGTGGTATGGAGCTTTCCTGGCATGCACAAAACTTTGGTACTGCAAAAGAAAAACAAACAAACAAACAAAAAGATGGCTTTGCATGGATTCAGCTTGCATGATCATTTTAATAGTTTTATATTACAATGCAAAATGCCTGAATTTATTAGGCTAAGTAGGCAGTTTTAAAAGTGATGGGGATACACTGATGTATACAGAAAACATACCTTTAGGAAACAGTTTTTTCCAACATAGATTTATTGTCTGTCATGTAACAGGGTGAGTACATATATACATGTAGGAAAAAGTCCTTTTCTCAAAGAATTTGCATTTCAGTTCACTGATGAGAGAGAGACAAGATCATTATACTACAGCCTATGATATGTGTGATGGAGTTCTTTGAACACAATGACAAGGGAAATGCCTGGCATCATAAGGTCCTGTAGGAAGTGCATCCAGCTTATAGCCCGAGGAATATGAGGAGTGGGAGAGACAAAGAGACATCCTGGGGGACTTAGTTTGGAAAGGCTATGTTGAAGAGGAGGATGGTGATAAGAAACTTCTACATGAAGAGCACAGGACATTTAAAAAAGTTGAGTGTTGCTGGAGTATGTAGTCTAGCAAGTTAGCAGCCATATCAGCAATGCCATGAAACTTATAGGCAACAGATTTTTAGGATTTTCCCCAATTTTCTTTTAAACTCAAGTATAATTTATGCACAATAAAATTGACGCATTTTACTGTATAGTTTGGCACGTTTGATCTAAGTCCTGAAACTACCACAATCAGGATGAAGAACAGTTTCATTACCCCTAAAATCTCTCCGTGCTTTGGAGTGACTGACTAATCTCTCCTCCTACCTCAGACTCTGGAAACCCCTGATTTGTATTCTATCCCTGTAGAGTTTTGCCTTTTCCATCGTCTCATATAAATGAAATCATACAGTATGTAATCTTAAGCCTGGCTCTTTCAGTTACCATGATACTTTGAGATTTATCCATGTTTCATGTAAGAGCCTTTGGAACTATCTGAGATTTGATGGGAGGATGGATTTGAGAGAGCTTTTGTTGTAACTTATCCAGCTGCTAATGGAGTAGAGGGAGTAGGGCTGCAAAATAGGGGCTTGGTTTGAGAATTATATAGGAGTTGAAATTAGTCTCACCCTAGGTTGGGCCTATAGGAGTAGCAACAGGTGGGAAACAGGAGGCCCTGCATGTTGGACATGTTGAGGCTTAAGATTGTGGGGGTTATCTTGAGGTGAGCCCAGTAGGGTGTGGTGTGTATGATGGAGTTGCTTTCTCTCCTTCCTTATCCTCTGATCTATGTCTAAATCAAATTTGCTGGGCATGTTCTTGCTTAATTAAAGGGTTCCCTTTTCTCTTCATCCTACCACATCACCACCAAGGATTTACTCCCATTTCCTTGCTTTTGGATTATGGAACTGTTGCTGCATCAACTTGTCATTTTTTCAAGGACTGTCAGCTAACTCAGTTCATCTGCACAAGTAGTAGTAGAAAAAATATCACTAGAAAAGTTATGGTTTGCTTGGCCTTTGGAGCTTCAGGTCAGAGTTCTGTTGTCACAAACTAGCCACAGGCTAATATTTTTTTTTCTTGCCAGAAGGGTTTCCAGAAACTGTTTTTATGTGTGTGCAGGATGCTGGGGATCGAACCCAGGGCCTTGCAAATGCTAGGCAAATGCTCCACCATTGAGTTACATTCCCAGCATGTATTTTTTTGAGGATACAGCATTTGAACCAGATTGAACCCTATGGAAAGAAGGAACATAGGTGAAGGAACATAATATTACCTATCTGTAGGCTGTGTTGGTCTCATCTTTTGTGCATACAGTTTAGGTGTGGTTCTGAAGCTGCATCAGGTCAAGAGGAGAATTCTGTGCTTAATTAATATGGTCTATTTTTGGCCTAGGGGAAGCACCCTGGGAAGTGGTGGGAAGTAGTTGCCCATCCCAGGAAGAACAATGTAGAGAAGGCTGGGATTGTGGCTCGGTGGTAGAGTACTTGCCTAGCACAGGCGGGACCCGGGTTCGATCCTCAGCACCACATAAAAAAATACAAGGCATTATGTTGTGTCCATCTGTACCTAAAAAAATAAATATTAAAAAAAAAGATCAGAAGAACAATGTAGAGAAAGGTGATTGGGTGTAGATGTCTACACCCAAAAGATAACTGGATAAAAAATAAGCCTGTTGGGCTGGGGTTGTAGCTCAGTGGTAGAGTGATAACCTAGCATGCGTGAGACACTGGGTTCAGTTCTTAGCACCACATACAAATAAGTAAATAAAGGTCCATCAACGACTAAAAAAATTAAAAAGAAAAACAAACCTGTGACCATAATTACAGCTAATATAGCATTTTATCCTCAGGACAGCTCTGTGAGATGTAAAGAGCATTATTCTTCTTTTACAGGTGGGGAACACAAAGTGAGGCCTAAGAAGGTCAAGTAACTAGCTGAGTCAGGTAGCTAGTGCCTGCAGAGCTGGGATTCAAACCTAGGCTGGCTGGCTCCAGAGTTCATGCTTTTCTGTATTTTAACCATGCTGCATTTGAGCTGTATATTAGTAGTACCTGAAGGAGTTAAGGGAAATAATTTAGTTGACAGTCACAGTGGCATATACCTGTAATCCCAGTGGTAATCCCAGTGGTAATCCCAGCAACTCAGAAGTCTGAGGCAGGAGAATCACAAGTTTGAGACCAACCTCAGCAAATTAGCAAGACCCTAAGCAATTTGGTGAGACACTGTCTCAAAATAAAAAAAGTTAAAAGGTCTGGGGATGGGGCTCAGTGGTAAAGTGTCCCTGGGTTCAATCCCCAGTAATATTTAGTTTCTCTGTCCTTCATTTTACACTTAAAAGGATTGAAGTCTAGAGAGGACTCCAGTTGACTGGCTGAAGATCACAGATGTTGAGGGAGAAAGAGTTTGTTCTCTTCCTGTCCAGGGCTCTGCAAAGTTTTAGACCTTTGTCTTGTTGCATGTCAGTTATTGCTAAAGTATGCAGACTGGCACAATTGGTGTTTAATTCTATCCATTCCCTTGGCCTCCACTCTTTTGCCTGGGAATGTGTTAATCTGCTCTCTTCCTGTCCCCTCTCCCAGTTATTATTCTCAAGGGAATGACTGTTAACCGTTCTTTAACCTGTCCTCTTGAATCATTGATTGCCTGACCATTTGCTCTTTTCAGTCTCTTCCCATTAGCAGGTAAGGGAGGAGAGAACCTGTCCAACCAGTTGGATAGAGTTGAGTTTGGGGATGGGGGAGGAGAAGGGGACCACTGTAGGTTTGGGGCTTATTGCATGCAGATCAAAGACTTTGCTGGTGTTTGTGGTTTTGATTCTTCTGCCCCACCTGTATCACAGTCATCATTGCCTGGGCTTCAACCTGTGCTCAGTCCTCTATGCTTACTGCAGGGTGCCTCCCCCTCTCTTCAGTTGGGGTTCAGATCTACAGGATTCACCGGGGATAATTTGCTCACCCCAGGCATCGGTTCTCATGGTACCTTGACCCAGGGCATCTAGACAGGAAAGGGAGCTCTTGCCTCACCAGTTTACATTTCATAATTGTTATAACTTTATTTTGGGGAGCCATAGTTTGGGGAATAAGTTCATTTGTAAAAGATGTTTGGATTCTTTTTTAAAAAATTCTCTTTTATGCTGGATGTTAAGGCACATGCCTATAATCCTGGTGACTTGGGAGGCTAAGGCAGGAGGATGGGAAGTTTGAGGCCAGTCTTGGTAATTTAGTTTCAAAATAAAAAATAGAAATAGCTGAGGGTATGGCTCGATGGTAGAGCACCCCTGGGTTCAATCCCCAGTAACCCCCATCCCACAAAATACTCTTGTGTGCAGATTTTTTCGAAGACAAACTTGATTCTTTTTCTCCTTTCATTCCTTCATTTTGTACTGGGTCTTTGTATGTTAAAATTTAAGACCCATTCTGGTTTCTTCCACTTACCCAGAAAGTTGAATGTAATGTATTGTGGTTACCATTCTCTAGTGGCCTTTTCTCTTTCTCCCCTTTTTCTGTAATTAAGAATGTGCTCCCCAGTTTCAACTCAAAATACCTGAAAAGACTCCTTGTTTAGTTAAGGAAAGCAAATTTCCTCAGGTAATTTCCCATATGTTTTCTGTAGAAACTGGCACGTACTTCTTTGTATTTTATCCCCATCAAATGAGATCCTTAGAAGAGCAATCAGCTAGTCTGAGCCATTGGAATCTTGTTGCCTGCATTTTTCATGGGTAATTTTAACTCTTCTGGTGCTGTCCAGGAACATTTGCTTCTTCCCTTCACAAGGGAAGGTGTCTGCGTCATGATTGCTGCGTTGTTTCCTCTGATGGCTGTTGAGCATGGCCATTGAGTGCTAGGACTGTACTTCCAAATAGGTCCATGTGCCCAAAGGTATATTTACCTTCAAGGCCCAGGGAAGAGCCCTGGAAATTTGTTTATGAGGTCATCATTTTTGTAAAGTTCATATATATTTTTGCATGCTTTTTCTATTATTATTATTATTTAGAGTTGGGATTGAACCCAGGGCCTCACACAATGATGCTAAGCATGTGCTCTACGGTTGAGCTACATTTCAGCCCCTGCATGCTTTTTATAAAAGAAATTCCTTCATAGTTTGCAAGCTTTAGGCCTTACCAGCCTGCCCCCACTCTTCAAGACATGTATTGCAAAGATCTGCATCACCTTAAGTCATCTCCTAACCCACTTACTTTTCTGTGGCCTAAATCCGTTCAGTTGTGGTATAACTTCTTATAATTCTGGCCTCTGTGAAGTGCAGAAAAGTCCCCAGTCAAGTGTGAAACAGTAGGTGAATGCCCTGACAGAACCCTTGCCAGTGGAATACTTTGAGACACGGGCAGACTAATCTTATTGGTGTCCAGACTGGGGTTCCGCACATTGAGTTTAAGGTTATAGTTCTTTCTCTAAAGTAAAAGCATATTCCTTTAAAAAAAAATACCCTGGAAGCTGTCTCTAAGAAATTCTATGCAGTGATTCTCTTAATCTCACAGGCTTAAAATTTTCCCCTACTCCCTTCATTCTGCAAAACCCTAAATAGATTGTTGTGCATTGTCTCTTGGAATCACCCCTTAAAAAACCAAAAAACAAAACCCCAAACAGAACAGTCTCAAAATGATGGCTGTGGAGTTGGAGGTCTGGGGATTGGTTTGTAAGTGAATTCCTATCACTCTTTTACTCCTCTTCATTCTCAGTGCTCCATTCTAGGTTTGTTACAGTCACTGGTCACATCACCTTCAAGTTCTTCCAGGACACTCCGCCTGTTGGCGTTGGAGGCTTTAAAAGCATCTCTGATGTAACCACTGTTCAGCCCCCAAACTCCTTCCATTCCAGAGTCTGGTCAGAGTAAGCCCTGACTGTGTGCTCAAGGCTGCTTGAGTGTAAGCCAGCTTCCCCTGCCACTGGCTTCTCTCCCTTTATATGCAGCGTGACAGCCACTTTGTCTCCCAGGTCCACCTCTTATTTTGCAGTCCTTTTCTTGAGGCACTTATCACTTTGTTATGTAATGCTCCAAACTAGATTTAAGAAATTCTCCAGAGTACTTTCTTATTTTTACCAGTCGTAGGTACCCAAATACTCAGAAAAAAAAATGTACAACAAACTCATACAAAGACCTTAGGGCCACATCCCTCCCAACACATCAAACACTTAAGTGTTGACACTGAGCAGCTATAGGCTTGGGACCTGTGTTTCCTCCTCTCTAGTAGAACGGTGAAGCAGTACAGTCTCCTGGACTGGAAAGAAGAACATGATTGTTTCTTATTCTTGTGATGCTTTCCTTCACTTTCTATAGGAGTTTCTAAATTGGTTTAACCAAAAGTTTTGAATTTTTGTCAACCTCACTAGAAAAAGAAACTTGGATGCTTGTTCCATTATACTACTAACTTAAGCTGTCACTGTTTGACTTTTTTAATTCTTAAAAAAAGATTCCAGTGCTTTTAAGTATGTATCAAAAATTTTTACAAATTTCAAAGAATTTTAAAGTTTATATTTGGAAAACTTACAATATACTTTTGACTAATTGGGTTGTTGTACAACCAAGATTAGTGAAGATGGATGCAATTTGAACATGACTTTAATATTTCGCTTGAATTACTTTAACATTTCTAGAAAGCATGCAAGGAAGGTGAATATTGTAATAGTTTAAAGTAGAGGCTTAATTTGTGAATTAATTTTTAATTTGAGTTTGTTGTATAGATACTAAGATCAGATGTTAGGTAAATAATATAAAATCAGCGCATATTGTTGGAAGCTTTTGTTAGCTCTTCCCAAATAGATCTTAAATCTAAATCAGTATTAAATTTGTCTAAAATAGTGAAATTGTTTCCTTAGACAACCTGAGCTTTGGGTAAATTTGTAGATTCTTGAACTTGTAGTATGCAGAAGTATAAGCTTAGATATGATACAAGCATAAACCATTTTTATTTGCATAATTTGTCTCTTCAGCATAAATGTTGTACTTGTTAAATAAAACTGTTGTCCTGAAAATCAGATTTTGGTTGTCTGAGTATTTGTGGGACTGGAGGAGGTTTTAGGGTTATGTTTGTGTTTAGATTAAATTTGAATGGTAAGTTAAGATTTATAGTGAGCAATGTGCAGAGTGTTTTATTTACATTTTCAAAGCCTGGGAATAAAAGCAACATCTGAATTTGATCTTTGGGAACCAACCAAGTTCAGGAAATATGACATAATTCTATTTTAATTGTCTTCCTTAATTGCACCTTACTTCTGTTTATTTGCAAGTTGTGTATTTAAGACATTAACGTATTTAGTACTCTGTTATTGGATATATTTAACTTTTTACTAGAGTCATACTTTCAGAATTTTGAACTCTGAAAACAGGAGCAACATAAGACCTGCCTGTACTTAAAGTACTGAGTGGTTACACTCTGATTGTTTCAGAATATGAAACACACACTCCTGGTTTACTTCAGAGTAAATGCTTCTTAGAATTAGTCCTATTTAGTTTCTGAGGCAGACTGTTTAATTATTCATTCATTCATTAATATACCCCCCCCAAATACTTGTCAAGTCTACTCTTTGTGCTAGGAACTACAGTGGATACAGTGGGGAACAAAACAGAAACATTTCTCACCCTCAGAGTAACTGAATCTAGAAGGGGAGAAAATGAAGAAACTAGGCACCAATAGTGGCATATACTAGGACAAATGCTAAGGGCTATGGGGACCCTAAGATCAGAGACCCGTCAGCACATGCAGAAGTGGTGTTGAGAGACTTCCAGGAGGAAGTGACACTTCTGCTTCCCTGTTCTTCAGAGTTAGCCAGTGGAAAAAGTTTAGGAATAGTGGCTAAGCATACTCCTGGCACAAGGAGCAGCACTGGCAAAAGCCCAGAGTCAATAGAGAACTTGGCACATTAGAAGTATGTTAAAATTTTGGGCAACTAGAACTCAGATAACTGGAACTCTCATTCTGGATCAGAAGAATTTTCCTTTACATTTTACTTGATGAGAAGATGAGAAATGACTACAAACTAGTTTGATTTCCCTTTCTGCCCCCACCCCATAACAGAAATATTCATTTATTTGAAATTTTGAACCTGGCATTTTACACTGGTGGTCTCCGAGATACCTGCTTGTAGAACAAATTTGAAAGTGAATCTCCGTTAATCTGGACAAGTAAAAGCACAAGTTATACTAGATGTTTTGTCACTGAGGATAAAACTGAAAGCGAGTTACTTGGTAATAAAAATGTGAAATCGGGGCTGAGGGTGTAACTCTGGTAGAGTGCGTGCCTAGCATGCATAAGGTCCTGAGTTGGACCCCAATCAATGCCAAATGTGTGTGTGTGTGTGTGTGTGTGTGTGTGAGAGAGAGAGAGAGAGAGAGAGAGAGAATCCAATTTTCTAGAGAGTACCTATATATCTAAAAGTGTTTTATCCGGAGTTGATTTTTTTTAAAGACAGGGATTATATCTTTTATAGAACATGTTCTTAAATGAATGATTAAGTAACCTACCTTTTGGTTAATGACTTGGAGTACATGTGGAGGAATAAAATTCTGTGGAATTCAGAATCAAAAGAGAAGTAGAAATATTTCTTAAGTAAGATTTTTTTTTTTTCTTAAAGATGTCAAGGCAGTTTTTCTCACAGAACCAGGTAGACCATGTGTAGGAACGTGTATAAACCCAGTTTACAGGGGCTTTACTTTTTGGAGATTTGTGCGCTTCCAGGGCTGAGGTTCTATTGTCCTTATCTGTTCATCCTGTGTTCAATATATGTATTCATTCATTTGTAGTACTGGCGATTGAACCTAGGGGTGCTTTACCACTGAGCTACATTCCTGCCCCTTTTTATTTTTTAATCCTAGACAGGGTCTCACTAATTTACTGAGGCTTGCCTTGAACTTGCAGTCTTCCTGTTTCAGCTGCCTGAGTAGCTGGGGTTAGAGTTGTGCACCACCATGTCCAGCCTGTGTCTACTAAATGCCTAACATCATAGTATTCAGTATCTGAAAAAAAAAAAGAAAGAAAGAAAGAAAAAAAAAAAACCCAAATCAAATACTTTATCTTTTCAATAGCTCTGTTGAGTTATAGTTTACCTACAGTTCACCTACTTAAGGTGTTCTTACTGGTTTCATTGGTTCTTAGTATATTCACAGTGTGTACACTATCATCACATTCAATTTTGGAAAATTGTTATTAATCCCAGAAAGAAACCTGTACCTTTAGCTGTCATCTTCCAGCATTACCATTCTCTCTAGCTGTAGGTGATCATGTTTCTTGTTTCTTTTTCTATAGATTTGCCTATTGTGGACATTTCATACAAACGTATATATATTGTATTTTGTGATTGGCTTCTTTCATTTATGTATTTTCAAGATTCATCCATATACCAGTAATTCATTCCTTTTTTTCTTAATAACATTCTTTTATGTGGATATATTACATTTTCTTTATCCATCAGTTGGCAAATCAAAAACTTTTTAATAACTCAATTAGTTTTAGGAGGTGACCATTATAAAGGCAAAAGCTAAGGAAGAACTAAAGTTGCAAAACTCCAAATTGGAGATGGCCTCAAGGCTTGTTAATGTTGAAACTATATATAACTACATTTAGAATTTAAGCTTGTATGGTTGTTGAATACCAGAGAATATCACCTCAACCAGTAGATTTTGCCATTTTTACCTCCTGAATACTTATTATCTCCTAGTTCCTCTCTGCCTCCCTGGGAACTGTCTAACCAGCATTTTTTGTTTGATCGTTGCATTACCATTACCACCCCCCAGAACAGGCAAAGGGAGCATTTTTACTAAAAATGCCATTTGTCCTCAGATGTCAGAAGTCCTTAATGTAGCCCGCACGGTCTCCTCACATCAGGTCCTTGCTCCTTGCTCCCTTTCCCCCCATAGTATAATATTTATTTTGTATTTAATAAAGGGCTCTGAAATCCTTTCTGAAGTTATTTGGGCATCCCTGATTTCCGTTACCACTTTGAGAACTGTGTGAGCCTGTCCCCTTTTTGAGCCTGGTGTAGTGGACAGAGCTCTGGCCTGCAAGTCCTGTAATCTAGGCAAGAGCTTTAGGGGCACTGAGCATCAGAAGTGTACTTGTCCCCTTTGAGCCTTATCTACAAAATAGAGGAGACACCTTGCAAGTAGTCATGAAGAGATCAAATGTTAAAGTACTGCCATATGATGTGTGCTCAGTCAATTATGTCCTTCCCATTCTTTATTTGGATTGTTGTTTTGAATGCCATGGCTTAGGTCAGTTTGATGATACCACCTTTATTTTTTACTGAAAAGAGAGACTTACACATTATAGCGGCATCATGATCTGTAGGGTTAGGATTTTCTGTTTATTTTTTTTCTTTAAAAATCTATATTTTTGTCTCAGAATATTGTTTTTGATGCTGCCCTAATACCTCTACCTGGCAGCAATATTCTGTGGGGTCTCTGCCATTAGAGAATGTCATTTATTTCCTTAGAAATTTCTTCTGTGTGTATGTACCTTTCTGACTTCCTCATTATGAAAGTAATTATTTATTTAGAAAATAGAGAAACAAGGAAAAGAAAATTCAATTGTCATCTGAACACCTGCTGTGGCCGTTATAGTTTTTAGTTTTTTAGACTTTATGCACATAAACATCTGCATGTGTATAGGTTTTGTGTTCTGTGCACATAAATATCTGCATGTGTATGAGTTTTGAAGTAGAAGGTAGATCATACTATGTGTTTTGTGTAGTTGCTTTTTTTCATTTGCCTATTAGATGCTTTTTCCAGTGTTAAATGTGATGGATTTATTTAATTTTTTCTGGAATTCCATTTAATGGGAGTGCCATTATTACTGTCCTCAGTCCTTCCTGAGTGAACTTTTAGGTTTGCATAAGTTATATACAAACCCTTACTATTATAAATAGTGCTTCTTTTTTCTTGGGTTTTGGGGATTTGAACTCAGTGCCTTGCACATGCTGGAGGTGCTGTCCCTGAGCTGTACACCCAGCCCCAAATTGAGCTTCCTTTGATTTTGCAGCCATGAGTGCATCTGACTTGCTTTTTACCTCCTCACTTAATAGTTCTCATGAAATAATTTTCCTGAGGTTTAGTGCCAGATCCAGTTCAAACTTGCTCCTCTTATTTTTTCCATCTTTTGTAATGTTATAACTTAAGCAGCAAAATGTCCCTCTTTACACTTCTTTATTTTGTTCATCTTGTGCTAGTTTTCCAATCTCTTTTTTCCCTTACTCCATTTATCTTGGCAGATACCCCTTTTCTTGCCCTTGACTGCCCCACACCACAGTCCTGAGTTGTTAAAATTGTTTTGTTGTTGTTGTTGTTGTTACTGGGTATTAAACCCAGGAGCCCTTTACTGCTAAGCTACATTCCCAGCCTCCCCCCCCTTTTTTTTCTATTTTGAGATGGGGTCTAAGTTGCTTTGGGCCTCATAAGTGGCAGAGGCTGGCTTTGAACTTGTGATCCTCCTGAGTTGCTGAGATTGCAGGTGTGTACCGCTATGCCCAGCTGACCTGTTAACTTTTAAATAATTACTCCTTGATACTGGTTGAGGAGGCTTCTTTACATTGATCCTTATGATTAAATTTTTACTGTTACATTTTTTATGACATGATCTCAACTATGGAATTCTATTATTAATTTGGAGAGTACTTGCTTTCTTCCAAATAGAAGAATTAGTGGAAAAAGTTTGTATTATGTAGTATAGTTAAAATACACATTTACAATCAATTGTCTATTGATCTAATTTAGGATATTCGTAAATTTATTTTAAATCCAGCACTGTTTTTTCTTGTCTATTTGTGTCTTTTTCTTCTTTTTTTTTTTAACATAAATCCAGTTGATTATATCCTTAAGAAATATTAGCCACTTTAAATAATTTTAATATGAATTTAAGTGAGTCATATTGTATATTCTAATGCTGCCATGGTTCTTAAACTTAAGGGTCATCAGAATCACCTGTGCATAACCACAGATTGATGGGCCTCTCCTCAGATTTTTTGAGTATGTAGATCTGCCCAAAAGCCTGAGAATTTGCATTTCTAATGAGTTCCTAGATGATCCAGATTCTGTTGGTTCTGAAATCAGATTTTGAGGATAATTGTTATAAAGGAACATAGAAATAATTTTTAGTCTCTCTGTACTCTTTGTTATTATTTATGTTCATTTTCTCTTTACAGTAGTATGTATGGCAGATAAAACTGATGATATTTTAGTAGGTCTGGTATTCAATTAAAAAACAAACAAAACCTCTAATTGGCAAAACACAGCAGGACATCTATGGTCTGATGTGGGGAAGACCCGGAGTTAAAGTGTTCTGGGTTGTACAACCCAAGGCAAGCTTCCTTAAACCAACCTTCCTTCCTTCCTCCCTCCCTGGCAACTGAACCCAGGAGTGTTCTACAACTGAGCTATACCCTTAGCCCTCCACTTGTTTTTTTTTTTTTTTTAATTTTTTATTGTTGGCTGTTCAAAACATTACATAGTTCTTGATATATCATATTTCACACTTTGATTCCCTCCACTTGTTTTTATAGTACTGGAGGCTGAACCCAGGGACTTGTACATGCTATAGGAAAACACTCTACTACTGAGCTATATCCCCAGCCCATGCCAGCCCTTTTTAAATTTTGCAAAGTTACCCAGGCTGGCCTCTGATTTGTGATCTTCCTGCTTTATCCTACCTAGTCAACACGTGTGTGCTACCATGCCTGACTTCCATAAATTTCTTTTTTCTTTTTAATTAAAAATAAGTTTTATCTTTTTTTTTTAATTTTTTATTGTTGGCTGTTCAAAACATTACATAGTTCTTGATATATTATATTTCACACTTTGATTCAAGTGGGTTATGAGCTCCCATTTTTACCCCATATACAGATTGCAGAATTACATCAGTTACACATCCATTGATTTATATATTGCCATACTAGTGTCTGTTGTGTTCTGCTGCCTTTCCTATCCTCTACTATCCCCCCTCCCCTCCCCTCCNCCATTGGTCCACCCGCCTGTTTTGGTACCAGTACCATGCTGTTTTTGTTACTATTGCTCTGTAGTATAGTTTGAAGTCTGGTATCGCTATACCGCCTGATTCACACTTCCTGCTTAGAGTTGTTTTTGCTATTCTGGGTCGTTTATTTTTCCATATGAATTTCATGATTGCTTTCTCTATTTCTAGAAGAAATGCCGTTGGGATTTTGATTGGCATTGCATTAAACCTATAGAGAACTTTTGGTAATATCGCCATTTTGATGATGTTAGTTCTGCCTATCCATGAACAGGGTATATTTTTCCATCTTCTAAGATCTTCTTCTATTTCTCTCTTTAGGGTTCTGTAGTTTTCATTGTATAAGTCTTTCACCTCTTTTGTTAGGTTGATTCCCAAGTATTTTATTTTTTTTGAAGATATTGTGAATGGAGTGGTTGTCCTCATTTCCATTTCAGAGGATTTGTCGCTGATATACAGGAATGCCTTAAATTTCTTATGCTCTTAGGTTCCTTGTAGAAAAAGAGTGATTGCTGCTGGATCTTTCTGGACCTGTCCTTTCAACTTCTAAATCTTGGGCAGATGTTAGGTAGGGTTAAACATGCTCACAATATTGCAAATATCATAATTTAATGATTTTATGTTTCTAATAAGTATTCAAAGTGATTTTGAAAGATACATTATTTTAAGGTTTTATCATGTTGGGGATTTAAAACTTACATGAGGAAATAAACATTGAAGTCATAGACCAGATGGCGTTGGGAATGAGAGCTACAGAATAGATAATGGTCTGTACATCAGGTCTGCTAAAATATAAGGTTGAGCCCAGAAAAAAAAAAAAAAAAGGATGAGGTGAGAGAGAAATTTTAAAATCATGGGAGTTGAAACTGTCATTGGATATGTTTGGTTCATCAGATCCAGGTTCAGTTCAGTGTATATCTAGTAGTTGTATTTATTAGCGTACTGGCAATTTGGACCTTCAGGTTTGAAGTTCCATTTGATAGCTTGGAGGGTGGAATATAAAACCTTCAGCTGGCTGGCAGGCACATTATTTGTGTTTGAATAGAAAGGATATACTGTTAGAAAATGCACAAGAGGAAAGGGGCTTTTGTAGAGAATCAGTTGGTGTGTATGTATGTGAATGATGAGGCGAAACTAAGCCTGGTAGCTGATAAGAACATACACAGAGATGAACAGAAAGGTTCCTCCAAGAACCCCAGATTCTCATGTTTAGACTTGATTAAAAAAAAAAGGTTGCTGATTTTAGCAAAAGATGTTTCAGTTTACTGTAGCTGCAAGTCCCTTGTTCTCAGAGGCTGTCACTTTGAGTTAGAAATTAAAATGCTTTTAGGAAGACTTATGGACTGTTCTATTATTATTATTATTATTATTATTATTATTATTATTATTATTGCACTGTCCCTCACCCTGTTTTTGATGGCATGACATGTATGCTCTTCTTTTCTTGTTAGCAGTTAGGAGTAAAATCTCAACAGATAGGAAAACCTTATGACACCAAAAACATTTGCCTGAAGTATTCCCATGTGTGTGGTGGGCCTGGGTATATTTTGAAAGAGAGTGGGGGGAAGACTTTTTGTTGAGAGTGACAGGCAGACAGGACAAGCAAAGTTTAACCTAAATCCTTTCATTGATATTGGAAAGTCATAAGCTCTCATATGACACTGCCACATTCAACTCACTGTGTGATCCAGAGCTCAGTAGCTTGTACCACAGTGCGTGTGTGTGTACAGTGTAAACATTTTATGAACTGCAGTGTCTGATCCATCCGTCTGTCTGGGAAAGAGTGTCCCTTGATAGTAAAAAGAACAGCAATCAGGACAGAATTGGTCAATGCGGCATGTCTAATGGTGGGAAGATATTTGAAGGACTCGCTATAGACACAATAGTCTCTCTAAATAGCCTCTTTGCACCCGGAGTCTTATTGCAAACAGGTTCATTAAGGAGAGACATTCTGACACACAGCATCACAGTAATGAAAGTAGCTCTGTTTTTCTAATATTGTATCTTGCCACTTCAGTTATGCTGCTAGTACAAGATTTCCCTTGTGTTGTTGTATATTTCTCCAGAAAAAGAATCAGTCTTCATAGAATATACAATTATTTTGTACAGGAATGTATAACTCATACCTAAGATCCAGTCCTCCCTGTTTATGTGCACTAGTGCAAAAATAATTGGCAAACACATCTTCCAGACCAAAAGATTCCAGCACCTTCAATTTGTTGGGCTAGAAGATGTTGAACCAGAGTTATAATAAACTTTAAAAAAATGTGTAATGTTCAAAATGGATTTGTGATCAATCATAAAAGAAAAAAATATTAGTACAGTTTCCCAGGAGGTGTAAATTTCCCCCCTAGGGTTTTAGCTAACTCTATATAGTATCTATTCAAAGAGGGGGAAAATGCAAAAGGTTTTCATCCACTAAGCTTTACATATAACTACTATATGATGACTTAAGCTATTGGATTTTCTGCCTGTTAATGTACAGCATGAACATTATGAACAAGGAAAAAAAGGTTATATTGGTTTAAAAGTGGATATGGAAAATTTAATGTGCTCAAGTGGGAACAATGGCATATTAAAAAAAAACACTCATGACACAGATCTAATAATTCACTTGCCCCTGTAGGAGAAAGGGTATCAGCTCTGATACTGGCTCATAGTTTATTTTTATATACACCCTTGGTCCCTGCAGTATACCCGGTGTGTGGGTTCCAGAGAAAAGAAAGAAAATAACCTGTAGGGAAATCAGCCTGGAAACCTTTCATTAAATACATTGTACTTTGTATTGTGTCGTTCACAGAATCTTCAAGAAATAAAGAAAGGAAAAACCTGTTATCAGCCAGCATGTGTGAAATATTATATTTGAATACTATCATTTGTTTTAAGATTAAGGCTGAGGCTGCAGACATATTAGTTATTATTCACTTACATCTGGTAGATAATGCAACAGGGATTTAAAAATTCTATTTCCATTTCTAGTCCCTGCCATCCTCCCTGCCCCCACACCCAATGGCAAAGAGACTACTTTAACTTAAAACTATGCTTGCTAAAATATTTTCATGTTGGAAATGTTGCCTCTTTATAGAGGCTCGGGGTGGTGAGGGTAATAAAATCAGTTTTAAAATTCTTGCTGGAGTTTGTCTGTCATTTAGAAAAAGATGCATTTCTAGGGAAAATTGGAGAAAGTGTTAAATACATTCTTTTATGAGAAAAATATCCACAGTAGGAGTGTGACTGTGAATAGTGACACCTTTATCAAGTTGAATGTCCTTTGGAATGAACCTTTGTCTTGTCATTATAGTTCATGTATTGCTGTTGGTGGGCTTTTAAAATCTGTAACCTTCTTATCTTTTTGCTGACTATTCACACAAGATATGCTAGGCAAGCCAACTGTGACACATATTCTGCCTATACTTGTAGCTGTCTTGGACAAAATGAACACACACTTTGAAACTAAACCTTGGGTGCCATATAGCAGTATTTAATGAACTTCCGGAATGAAAGACATTAAGAGTTCAGTTTTGATCTCACATACCTGGGAGCACATTGTCTTACACAGTCTGTTGAAAGATTTATTATTTCTGAAGTAGCTTGTGTTGAAAAACTTGTTTTAAGTATAGAGGGTTATAAGCCTATCAGTCTCACCAAATTGATACCTTTTTTCACACCTGTTAGACTCTCTGCCACCTCTTGCCTGAGGACAGATATAGCACATTCCACTCCAGATTAAGTCACCTTTCTAAGAAAAAAAAAAATTACGACTCGGCGTAGGGTTTTGGAAAGGTTGAGATATACTCTTGGATGCAGAACTTGTCAAGAGACACAGCCCCTGGGAGATTGGTTATCATAGTCAGTGTGGGTAAGCTCCTCATTTGGAGGTAATTGCCCCAGTATTCATGTGGGTCGTTTTCTATTTTCATTCTTTTCCTGCTTCAGGTTACCATCAGTTGAGATTTTATGCCATAGACCAAGTCAATTTAGAGATGTTGATGTCACTTAGTTTTGTTTTGGAATTACCTTTTGATTATCAATGGATTATTTTAAAAAATGCTTATTTTCCAAAGTGGATGAGCGTTGGGAGAGTTTTTCCAGAACTACCATCTGTTTTATCTAAAGTAAAGAGCACAGTGGTCCACCTCTATGGATATACAGGACTTGCCCTGATCTTGAAGTGTCAGTGGTTGGGCATCCACTGTCAGCTCTCTGATTACTCTGGATAATCAGTCTCTCAGATTCTGAGATCTGGACCATGTCTTCCAGATTAGTATTGAGCCATAGGATTAGTTAAGTGCCTTTGCTTTTGAAATGCATTGAGTAGAAATGAGCCTACTCTTTCTAACCATGACTGGTGAGCTGAACATTCATTTTGGGCCAGGTAATTTCTTGACTGAACCCTTGTGTGGCAGGGGAACAGCCTCTGCAGCCCTCCTCTCAGGGTCTCTGAAGGTTTCCTAAGATCCCAAATTTCTGCATCGCCGTAGAGCTTTGCTTATGCCAGAGATTTACTCAGAGCATGAAGACCCTGTGGGTTGGTCTGCACTTCATAGCATTAGGGGTTTTTCAGGATCGTAGACCAGTATCAATGACAATAAAGCTCCATGTGCATGAGAGGATGGCAGAGGTGGCAGATCTTGTTATTAAGAGCTTATTATTGTGTGCCAGGCATTCTGCTCAGTGCTTTACATGCTTTGTTGTTTGATGTTCACATGAAGCTAGTGAATCAGGGAGTTTGTTTTCCTTCCATCTCACAGATGAGGAAACTATGACACGAGTAAGGGGCAGGCAGCACTGATTGTCAGCTTCAATCCTGATGTCATTCCCAAGTCTGTGCTCCTTACTATTACTTGAGTAAACTGCATGGCCTCACTGAACTCCTGCCCTTTGTCCTGGGCTTTCATGTTGTACAGTGATTCCTTCCCAGACTTGGGGGCCCATCATCTGACCCACCACCAGTGGCCAGGTGACTATGTTCTTTCCTTGAGAAAGTGGCATCTTTCCTGTCAGTAAAATGTGGGAGGATGATTCCTCTTCTTTAACCTGGTGTTGGGAAAAGTCAATGAGATAACGTCTCTGAAACCATATGTTACTTATGAATCCTTCAACAATGATGTGGACAGTCACAGATCCTGTCCTTGTGAAGCTTGCAGGCCTGTGGGCAAATTAAGAAATTAAACAAAAGTTTTATGCCCAGTTAATTTTGACTTCATGTTTACTCTGCATCCCTGGTGGGTAACAGGCTTTTCCAAGGTCCGATGGGTGATACTTCAAGAAAGCCCCTTGATTTCTTTTATATTGCCTGGATACAAAGATTTTTACTTGATCCTCTTCGGTTGCTTCCCATTTCAGGTGTCTGGATGTCAGCTTCCTTTCCCTGCTCCCATTCTTCCCTGTCACTGGGCCATTTCTGTTTCTTACCTTTTTTGTTCTGCTTTCTGCTTTTCTCTGAATTCTGAACCCAGTTTAAATTTAACCATTCCTTCAGATTCTACCTCACACTTCATTACTTCATATCATATCCTCATTTTTTAAAATTTTCTTTTTAAGCTCTTATTCAACATCACATGTGTTTGTGCATGTAGGCAGTTTGTCCATTTCTCCAGCTAGGCTGAAAGTTCTCTGAGGGTGGGGACCACTTTTTTGTCTCTGTAGTGTCTGTCCCAGGTACATATTTGTTTTCAAATATTTATTGACTTAATTTGGATTAATGGATAGTATAACAAACCCTCTGTGATCCTCACTACCCTACCCCTTCTCTTCACTAGATCAGCTCATTCTCTTTCATGTCTTTGCTTAGCATTTTCATTTATTCTACCTACATGTCCACCTGGCCTGTCAAGCCGACTTATCCAAAACTAAACGTATCTCCCCAGCTGTGCATTTCCTCCTTCCTTTCAGTTCTTGTCAGATGCTATCACTGTCCTCATCCAAACCTGGTTAGGCTCCTTTCCTTGGAAATGCTCCCCACTTTGCACCGTTTTCCAAGAATCTCTTTAGGAAAAGACTTCCTGGCATCTCTCATTACTTCCTCACCTTCACTGCTCCTATCCGTGCGGGTCTTACTGACTTCTTGCTACATTTCCTAACTGGTTCTTGTACCTTGTGCCCTGAACTAGTAATCCTTCTAAACATGGGTCTGATCGTGCCTGATTGTGTCAGTGGGTGATAGCTACTGAAGAATTTACTGGTGAAATGACACTGTGTCTGGGATTTGTTTCTAAATTTTCCAGTAGAGGAGGGTGGTAAAGAAGGGGAATTAAGGATAGTATGGGTGAAACAGGACTGACCTTGTGCAGATAATTGTGCAGGCTGGGTAGTGAGGATCACAGAGGGTTTATTATACTATCTACATTTGTATACATTTGAAAATTTTAATGATAAAATTAAAAAAATAAACCAGCAAATTTCATCTTTGCATTATCCATAGGTAATATATGAACTTCTAGACAGCGCGTACAGTGCTCTCACACTCCCTCCCCAGTGTCTCATTTGGCCTCTAATCTCCCCCAACACTATAGGCTGACTCGACTCTGCAGCCATTTCTGTGCTCAGCATTGATCTCAGCTCTACAAATAAATCCTCCTTGGCCCAATTTGCTAGCCTGATTTGGGTCTTCTCTCTCTTAGCATGTGCTGCCCTTGGAGCCTATCACATCTGTATGTAATTTCTTCCTTGCGTATGTGGAGGGGACTAGTTTTCCCTATCACTGAGGTCTGTCCAAACTAAGAAGGTTCTATCCCTACCCTCCAATTTTTCAGTTCAACTAATGCTCATTGCATGCCTAGTGAGCATCAGGCACCTGATGAGTGCTTACAGTTTAACAGAATAGTTACTTCTGGCCTATAAAGTAAAGAGCTTTGGGGGCTGACCTTGGAGTGCATCCTTTTTCTCTGCTCTGTCTCAATATCCCAGGGGTTGGGATGCACAGGGTTCAATCCCCAGTTCCCCTGAAAAACAAGTAGACAAACATCCCAGTCTCTGGGAACAAAGTATGTACTATCCAAGGTGTCTAGAACACTGTGTGTAAGGTAGTCAGTCTGCAAGAGTCCAAATAAACCTGTGTGTGCAGCATTTGTCTATTTTTAAACAGTGACTTATAACATTGTTAGGCTCCATGTTCACTCTTCCCTCCTTCTGGTCCATTGTTACTCCATAAAATTGGGTGAGGGTGTTGTTTTTGCTACCCCAAGTTTGTGCGAGAACAGCCTCTAGCCAGCCTTCTGGCAAAGCCCACCCCAAAGTCCCTATGCTGGACTTTAAAGGTGTGAGCAAAGTAACCTTCTCCCAAACTGCATCACTTTTTCCTACACTGGGCTCTGAAGTGAGCAAGGTAACCTTCATAAACTGTGTAACATTTCTGGCTACTTGATCATTCCCCACTCTGAAAGGACCTTGGACCCCAGAGGTAAAAGTAGAAAATGTTTAAAAGATTTGTGAAATGAACTGATTTTTGTGGCCTGGAGATATAAAGACCTAGGTATGAGTTAATCACTGTTTCCAAACACATGAAATAATTTCACGTGGAAGGTGGTGCCAGCTGTTAGCCATTTGAGCGAAAATAAACAAAAGGACTTGGGTTGCAGCTGGAGGGATTTTAGTTAGATAGAAATTCTTCATTAAGTGGTTCTGGGTGGGAACTGGGTTCCCATCTCTGTAGATTGTTGACTTAGGTCCAGATTGGAGGGCAGTGGGGTAGATTGGAGAAATCTAGGCATCCTGAAAAGCAGGCTTCAGGATTAAAAGTTCAGCAGCTGCGAAGCCCTCCGTGCGCAGAGCTGCAGAGTGAGGATTCCCTCGTCCCTCCCACCTTCCCCCAAGTTGAAAGAAATTAACCTCAATTAAAGGAAATAGTGATGGATAGCTACAGAGATAAATATGATATATCACACAGGAAAAACTACATTAAAAGAACATTAAAGTTGGGACAGAAAGCACTAAAAGTAAAGAAATTCGAAGTTAAGGCTGAAAAGTGGTATTGTTTACATCTCTGCTAATATGTAGACCTAACTAACAGGGCTCATTAAGAAATTCTGAGCATGCTCTGTTGTGCTAAGACGTAAGCTTTTTTGACTTGCTGTACTAAATTTAATACACAATATGATCATCCAGTTTTAATTAAGGCATCCTCTCTGAAATTCAGATTATGGCCTATGGGGAAAAACCTGTTACTTATACCAGAAGAGTAGGGTGTTTTTAAAAAAATATTTAATTGTGTAAATATTGTGGTAATTCTGTGTGTATTTAAATACCTGAGTATATTTCATCTTCTCTAAAGTAAAAGAAAAATTCTTTTGTAAGGTACTAGTTTGATTAATACATTTTAGGCATTTGACTAAAATGTTAATAGTAACAGATCTAATAATATTAAGTGTTATTGTTTTTATCTGTATAGAAAGCAAAACATAGCTTTTGTTTCTAAATTCCAGGAGTGGATTTTTTGCTGCTCAGGAATAAATCTAAAATTTCATTTGCATAGTTTAAGCAAATTAAGACTGAATTCTCAGATCCTTAATCAGAATCAGATACAGTTATAGCTTGAATTCACAAAATCAATCACATTTTGAATTTATAACATCATATTGTACCAGGTAAGATGGCCCACATCTGTAATTTAGTGGCTGAGGCAGGAGGATAGAACATTTGAGGGCAGCCTGGGCAATTTTGTGAGACCCTGTGACGATAGATAGATAGATAGATAGATAGGGCTGGGGGTTGTAGCTCAGTGATAGAGTGCCTGGTTTCCATCCCAATACTGGAAGACACAAACCAAACCAAACCAAATCCCCAAAACCAAAATGCCTTGTGATGCTAGAAAACCTCCTCCTCTGCTTACCTTTAAGTTTTCACCAAATAAGATTTGCCTTGTGTGTGTGTGGTGTGTGTGTGTGTGGTGTGTTTTAAGCATATTAGGGCAAAAATTCCCCCGGAAGACCTATAGTACCATGCTCTCCATGAAAAATAAAACTAAATGTTTGGTGTGGTAGATATGGAATAGTAAAAAAAGCTAATCCTAGTGTCTTCATCTGTTCTGTAACTTAACAGAATTGTTATCTTTCCTTAAACCAAGAGCCAATGAGGAAGATATCTTATTAAAAAAATCAGTTTGTGCCACAGCAAATTTTACATGTCACCAAGACAACCAGGTTTCCACTGCCTGTATCTTCTCTTCTTTTGGGGGAGAATCTTGAATTCTTTCATGATGATAAACTGATTTAGTAAAGAAGACATTAAGAAATTATTGACAGTGATGCTGAAATTACTGAGCTACATTCACACAAATTTAGATATTGTGTTAGCTTTTCATGACTGTAACAAATACCTGAGATAATCAACTTAAGAGGAATGAAAAGTTTATTTTGTCTCCTGATTTCAGAGGTTTCCGTTCATGTCCCTTCCTGGGTCCTGTTGCTTCATGGTGGGAGTGCCCTAAGAAAGGGGCATGTTCACTCCATGGCACTGGGAAGCAGAGAGACAAAAAGGGACCTGGGTCCTGATGTGCCCTCAAGTGCATACCTCCAACCACCTAAGTAACTGCTGGTATCCTTCACATACTGAAGTTTCCACCACTTTACCAGAGTGCTGCGGGCGGGCCACCAAACCTTTAACACAGGGATCTTTGGGGGACATTCCAGATCTAAACGGTAGTAGATACCAAATCTTAGAATGTGACTTTTTTAAAATAGGGAAAAAATTACTTTCTACATTTTATAGAAGTGTACTATAAGCAGGTAAATACAACATGCTACATTAATAAACTAGCAGATGAGTTAAAAGTTATAGTAACTTTAAAGAAGGAGAATTTTTATGTGAGTTTTATATTTTTGTTATATTAAAGTGAGTCTTGTAAAAGAGCCAATGAAATTTCTCTAAGTGAAATGATTATTAGCTGGTGCAATTTGTGGCATGCTGACCTGGGTAATAATAATTTGGGTACATGACAGGATATATACTCATGGCTTCATGTCACAGATTTTTAGGTTCAGTTGCTTCCCAGATGAATCAGTTTATGTTTCCAATTATTTATCCAAAGTTCAGGAGACCAAGCATTCTTAAAGAAAGAGAGAGAAAGAAATACGATAATACAAATAGAACTAAAGTCAGTTTGGTTTTTTTTTTTGGTAACTTCTTTGGTACATGTACATAGGCTATGTTTGTTAATACAGAAAATAAAACATGTATGTCTTTTGTGGGCTTTAAATGTAATATAAATATAATGCATCATAAGTATGCAAGCATGTTTTAAAACACGGTATTGTATGGAAGCAATTACTGGCAGTGACTGAGCTACACACCCCAAGAATGAGTTGGGGCCAAAAAAATGAAGGTTTCTAAACAGAATTACTTTTGTGTGGGTGGGAAAGAGAGCAAGGTTAACTTTTATTAGGAACCAGTCCCAGCTCTTATTTTAATTCTGATCACATACTTGGTAACTCAAATAAATAAGTAATAAAGGGACTTCATGTTAGGATCAGGTTATCCCCCCTCCCTTTGCTATAGTCTTCCAGTGGGGAGTGATTAGTTTTTATACTAGGAGGGCATGAAACACAACTATCACCATGGCCAGTACATAATGTAGCTCTGCAGTTTTCAAATGTTGGGCCTTGATTAAAGATGATGTTGCTGCCCCTTGTGACATGGTGCTTGAGCATTCTTTTGCTGGGTGTGTTGTGTTCATCTTTAGCAGATTTAAGGAGATGTGGGAAGGTTAGATTTTATCATTTGGAAGTAACAGCCTCTGCAGTTTTCTTCCCTCCCACTGGCCTGGAGAAGATGCTAATGATAGGCTCTGCTTTCTGTCCCCTTGTATTTCATGTTTTGTTCCTTCTCTAACTTCACATCAAATCACTGTCATCTCAAGGTGATTTTGCATTGTAATATTTGAGTGGTGTAAATATTTAAAATGAACAGGAAAAAAAATTGCTTTGTATAAAAGTCAGTTTACTGAAAAAAATAAAGTGAATCCCGCCCCCTCCGGTACTGGGCATTGGAATTGGACTCTGGGTTACTCTACCACTGAGCTACATCCCTATTCTATTTTATTTTATTTTTTAAATTTTGAGACAGTCTCATTAAGTTGCCTAAGCAGGCCTTTAGCTTGCAATCCTCCTGCCTCAGCCTCCTGAGTTACTGGGATTACAGGCATGCCACATAGCTCTGACACAAGTGAATCTTTTTTCTAATGCCAATGTTACTCCCCATAACCCTCTGACTGTTTTGGATTTGACTGCAAGTTGAACTGAGTGAGCAACTATGTAGGCAGCGCAGGGACTAGCAGCCCCTTAACCATTATCAGAACATCGCCGTATTGATGAACGAGGCTTGGTCAAGTCACTTAACCTTTCTTCCTTGATTTTCTGTTATGTGCACTGGAAATGATAATATCTGCCTTTGATCTCATAGGGATGCTTCAATCCATTAGAGTCATTAAAGCACTTTAAGTAAGGTATGAGATACAAGGCATCTTCATTATTGTTATCATTGTTGTTACTTTATTACAGTGCCATGTACAAACGGGGGCACTTTTTAACACTGATCATCTCAGACTGTGTTCTATGGACTTGAAAAGTTGGCAGGGGACCATAAGAGGTCAGGTTTTCTATCTCCATCTCAAGTACCCCTTGAGACCAGGCTCTGTTGCTCCCTGCCTCCATCGGTTTGGGAAGCACAAAGCAAAATAAAAGAAAGAACACAAAAAATGAAAATAGCAAACTGAGGTGATGAAGGAGAGAGAGAGCTGTGGTCACTGCCAGTTCTTTTCCTTGGAGCTGCTGTTTGTGTTGAGCTTCGTAAAGTGTGAAGTCTGTTGGAACCTGTCTCACAGTTCATCTACCCTTTCTGTCAAGTGCATATTCAGGGGGTTTTGAAGTGGATTGTGGACTTTGAGGCACCCCACTTACCACTTTCAATTTCTTTCTTTCTTTTTAAAAATACTATTTCTCTAAGAAAAGAAGAATGGGGGTAGAATGGGTAAAGATCTCTGAATGGCTTTGGATAGTGTTCAAAGGCATTTTGTATAGGACGATTTTATTTCCTGGATGGGCCCCTTCTGGTATTTCGTCTTGAATACTTCCTCCCTCACACCTCATATAATATTCCAGAAGGTGATGCACTTCCATATGGCCTTGGATGGCATCAACTTGATGATGTCCATGAAAAAATAGATCAACCCTCCTTCAGTGAAGAGTGTGCTTCCTGGAGTTGCAGGTTCTTTTGATCTCACAGATGTCATTCTTCTAAGGTAACCTGCCCTGTGCTTTATCTTAAGTTTCTGAAACTGATGAGGGTGACTATATTGGTTCTTCTTGTGACTTTATGTATTCACCCTTCTTAATTTTTGATACTGTGAGTACCTGATAAATTTTACTTTTCCTGATGTTTTTCTGGACTGATAACTCTCATGAGACATGTAAATGTAACTTGGTGACATGTCCAGTTTTGTCAACTATGGAGCACTCATTTCTCAAGCAGAGGCCTTTGTAGTTAGATGGCTTAAGTTTTTTTTCCTACTCCACCCTCCCCCAACACAATTTCATTACATCCTAAGAAGTAAGATTCGGTTTGGTAGAGTTGAGCTTTGAAGAACTATAAGCCAATATAAAACCTTAATAGTGTCACCCCTGTTGAGAAATGCATGATTCAGACCAAAATGTGGATGGAGAAATTATTGAGTAAGTTGGCTATTTATATTTCATATAATAGCGAGTATATTTTCTTGTCTACCTTGACCCCGTTGAACTATCCTAGCTCTTTATAAAATTTTGAGACAAGGTCTCCCTACCTCCAGACTGGCCTTGAATTTGCCATCCTCCTGCCTCATCCTCCTGAGTAGCTGGGATTACAGGTTTGCACCACTGCACCTGGCTATAGATTTTTCTTGTTGTAAAGCAAATACACTTCCATTGTGAATAAAACTCCAGAAAATATTTAGCTCATAAGAGTTTCTGTCTCCAAATATTGAGCTGTTCTATATTTATGCTATTTTTATATTTAAATGTGGTTGTGAAATGCCTTCACAGATATAAAATACATAACAATAAAGCTGAAATTATATATAAATGACATGGTTAAGAATGATTATTCTCTTGAAGATTTCTTTTAAAGCTATGTGTAGTATTCCTTTTTCCTCCCTATGTATTGCCAGGGATAGTAACACTGATTTATATAGATACTGGTAATTCCCTTTCCAGTCTGAAAACTTACTTTCATGAAAATAATGGGATTTCAGAATTTTAAAAATGAGGAAAAATTCACTGGGTGGTTGTTTTTTGACCCAAAAGTCTTAAAAATAACTAATCTTTCTGTTAAGTTTTTTTTCAAACATCATTAAGTAAGCATATTATCTCTAAAGCTCTAGGGACTGGGAATGTAGCTTAGTGATAGGGCACTTGCCTAGTATGCAAGAGACCCTGAGTTCTGTTCCTAGTACCACAAAATAAATAATTGAAAGTAAAATAAATTTAAAAAATAAAACAGGTTTCAGATGTGGTCCCGACTTTCCTGTGGGGGGAAGAAATCTTTCATAACAAAGCACAAAAATACTATAAGCAATTAATGTAATACCTTGATTTTCCTTGCTGATTTTTGTATTAAAGTCACATCTTCCTTCTTATTGGAGTGTGAGTTTATAGCCAGCTGGTGCAGTGGTAACATGTAATCCTTTTTTCTACATCACTTTTTGGTTTGAACCGAAAACTATTAACATGAAGTGAAGTGTTAAAACCCAGTTGAGATGAATTAGTTTCCTGGAATGTATCACTGGTAAAATCAAAACAAATTCCCTGGGGAATCTATAACAAAAACAAACTTTGATGTGGAATACTTTTACCATTCAAATGAAAGACCAATTAAGTAATAATTTTTAAAAATATCTGTTTAGTTGCATATGTATGAGTATAAATAAAACCAATTGGTTCTTGAAAGATTATGATTGTGATAGTAAGATTGATATATCATGCCTTGGCGAAATATTAAAGTAGATTTCACAAAGCAGACAATTATAAATATTATTAGTTCACAGAGTGAGGATGGAAATCTAAAAAATTTGCATGCCTTGTGTGGTCAGCAGGATAATGACCTCCTCATTGTCTGCCAGTTTTAAGAATCTGTGGATATGTAATCTTGGGGACATTGCTGTGATTAAGCTAAGGACCTTGAGATGGGAAAGTTAAGCCCAAGTTTATCTGAGTGGATCCATTCTAATTACATGAATTATTAAGAGCTGAGATCCCTTCCCAGGTATGGGGAGAGAAAGATGTATTCATGGAAGAATGGTCAGAGAGAGACAGTGTTTTGGGGTTTGAAGATGGAGCAAGGGGGCCACAAGCCAAGGAATGTAGATGACCTATGAAAGCTGAAAAAGGCAAGGAAATAAATTTTCCTTCAGCACCTTTTGAAAAGATTGCAGCTCTACTGACATCTTGATTTTAGCCCAGTGAGACCCTTGTCACAGTTCTGACTAATTGAATGGTAAGCTAATAAGTTTGTGTTTGTTTAAGCCATTAGACTAGTGATAATTTGTTATGGTGGCCATAGAAAACGAGTACACCTTACATTGTGTTTGTAATTTGTTGAGTAAAATTATTATTGAACTTTAAATACTATAAAGAACAAAAGCTTTTTGGTTATGTAGAAATACTTAGTAATTTATAAGACTTCTCATATGGATTCGTACGTTAATTTTGCACTCAAATAACAATGAATTGTAGCCTTGCAACTGTAATTTTTTAAAAAATCAAACATCCCATTACTACCATGTGTTTGGAATGTAGCAGGCATTCAATTATCGCTGAAAAAAAATGAATAAAATTTCATAGTCAACATTTGCACTAGCTGTTGTTAATGATGCAGTTTTGAGAAAGGGGCTTGTGGAGATGTGCAAACATAACTGCTTGTTGTCAGGTCTGAAGAAGCATCTCCAGGCTTTTAGTGGTTATTTCTTACATTTTTTTATTCTGTTTTACATTTGTCAAAGAGTTTCATAAGGGCTTATTGGACTCAAACTTGGGGCATAACTGAGTTAATCTGTAGCCAGAACCAGCCATGATGGGCAATTT
This sequence comes from Marmota marmota marmota, assembly GCF_001458135.2. NCBI lineage: Eukaryota > Metazoa > Chordata > Mammalia > Rodentia > Sciuridae > Marmota > Marmota marmota. Next base: position 4,141,897 of record NW_026000103.1, read on the forward strand.
GAGTCCCTTAGATCATGGTTTTCTATTTTGTTAGGTGCAAAGTGACAAGATTCAAAATGTTATACCATATAGGAAAATATCTAAGTAATATTGCATTAAATGCATACAGTAAAATAGGTAAATCCACATAATTTTAATCAGCTTTTAAGTTGATTCTTGTACTGGCTAGTACATTGGGATATACAGTCAGAAGTATTTATTTATTTAGATACTGGTGATTGAACCAGGGGTGCTTTCCCACTGAGCTACATCCCCAGTCCCTTTTAATTTTTTTATTTTGAGGCAGGTCTGACTAAATTGCTTATGGCCTTGCTAACTTGCTGAGGCTGCCCTCGAACTTAAAATCCTCCTGCCTCACATCTGGAGTCATTGGGATTACACATGTGTGCCACTGTGTTCAGCTCATTTGTATTTATTAAATCTGTAGTAGACACTCAGAAGATAGGATCAAAGAGCTTGGCCGTTGTGGTGTTTACTAACCTATAGGGGAGATTAAGCCCAGTCTCTGGAAAGTAGTGCAGGGTGCTGTAGAAATAGGTAACAACCTCCTCTAGTTCAGGTAAAGAAACAATCCCCGAAGACAAGAGGTGGTTCAGGAAGGGGGGCGGGCATTAAAACAAGGTGAATGACTGGAGCAAAGAGAAATACGTGATCACTGGGAGAGGAGTCAGGAGATGAAGCTGATTAGATTGGCAGAGATCAAATATTGTAGGGTCCTCTTAAAGGATTTTGGAAAATCAACTGTAGTTTGGAGAATAAGTTAGAAGGGAGAAAAAGTGAATGAATGCAAGAAGTTGAAATAGGATATTGTTTCACGTGTCAAAAAATGTTAGTTTATACCACAGTGATATCCAAAGGAATGGAGAATAGATAGATCCAGAGATATTTAGGAGATAGACTTGAAAGGTTTGGAGATTGACTGAATGTGGGGTACCAAAAGGGCCAGGAAAGATTGTTGGGGGAAATAAAATGATCTTGCCAATAAAGAGATGCACTTTTATCTACATAGAGGAGAACAACAGAACACAATTTATTGAGTAGATACTGAAAGTTTTTATATGTATGAAAGATACCTCAAAAATGGCTAAAGAGTTGGTTACAAAATCCCCTACAGTTTATACAGATAAGCAGGATAAATAAAGTACATTAGCTTCTCATCTCCAGAGACAAAGGGCTGCTCCCTGTGATGATCTTCTTTACCTCATATGAGAGACGCTTGAACTAAACTCAGAGGTTCATTTTCACATATCTGAATTGATTTCCATATATGACCTTGAAGATATCTCTACATGGTAAAAACTGGAGACTGGGCTTAATCCCTGGAGAGATTTATCTCTGTTCCAAAGGTTAAAGTAAGGACTCAGACTCACTGTGTCTCCAAGGAAACACTCATAAGAAAAGTGAGGAAGGATAAAATAGTCTTTTATATATAAATGGGGAATTCTTTTTCTAAGCCCTTAGGTGGGCTGTTTGGAGGACACATTTGAGGAGTTGTCAAGTTTGAAGTTGCTATTAGACATTGCTTTGGAGATGACAGGAACGCATGAGTTGCTTAGAAGAGCAATAGAGGCTGAAGAGGGGGATTCGGTGCTCATCAACAGACATTTGGGAATTGAAGCCTCAGAATAGACTGGGTTGTTTAGGGAGGTAGAAGGTGGGGAAGAGAAGAAGGGAGAAGGTCCTGTCTTTTGTTGTCTGATCAGAGTTAACTCAAATTAAGTTTACCCTAAGTGGTTGGTATTGAGCTCATGATCTAGCAGTGGCTAACATTCTCATCTTTTGATTATGATTTCTGAGTAATGTAGCTAGAAATTTAGGTCATTCTACTCTTGTAATCTAGATGCCACGTTTTCGTGTTAGTAAGTATTTGTGCTTAGGTGGCATCTCCCCTTGAGCTCTTCTTGTTCATGGAATTGCACATTCTAATTGGTTTCCTCCTGTTTCCCTGCACTGGTGCTGTTTCTGACCCTCTTCTTCTGAACTGTGTTGTCTCAGGCTGTCTTGCTCTCTCTCTTTGAAATTTTGCTTATTTGGAAATATTTTCATTTAGATATTTATTCGCCTTTACAGAGTTAGGTGTCCTTTCACTGGCTTATTTATTTGGTGTGCAATGTGTCAGGTTTTGAGGCCATAGCACAGTTGCTTTGCTATCCCACGAGAGTGGGCAGTACTCAAGGAATGGCTTTCCAAGGACTGGAAGTGGAGGCAATGGGGGAAATATCTTGTTGGGAAGAAATACCAGACCATGGGGCCCCAAATTGTGCCTCTTGGGTAATGCAATGCATTTGTTCATAATCTTAGTGGTGCAGCTGCTGCATTTTGAAAAAGGTAGCTTTTTGCTCTTACAACAAATTGGAAAATGAAATATGGGGGGAAAAGACTGTCCCATTTGTATTCATAAAAATATTGTGAGGTAGACTAAAATAAGGCCATCTTTGCCCTTTAATGTTTTGGACAGCTTAGTTTGCTCGCCTGTTGGGTGAGGGCAACTTTCTTGAATCAGCCTCCTATACTAGTGAATCCTGCATGGGTTGGAAGAGACAGTGGTTCTTACTAAGAGACACTTTTGCTGACCAGAGTTTGGCAAATAGAAAAATGGCTAGTGGTGGCATTCAGGGACGTCTTTTCATTTTATGAAGACTAGTGACTCTGAACTGAAGTATAAATACAAACAAGAGTAGGCAGTGATGAGCTGGGCAGAGATTTTACCCACTGGCAGTGTGAAATATTCGGTAGACTAACAGTTTTAATGGGTTTATCTTAGACCCTTCTTCTGTTGTGAAAGTGTCAGTTAATAATTTACCCTTCCCGAGAGGCAGGAGCAGCAATCACATGCTGTAAGCAGGCACTCTGGGGCCTGTCGCTTTGCTGGAGCTCATCTTGCTCACTGGAGCCATGAGTCCTGTTGGTTGCGACATGAGTACCAAGTGTCTGTACTTTGACAAATGGAGGCTAGGGAGAGCTAAATAAGGCAGGGGTGTTTGGAGTGATTCACATCAAGTGATATCTAAAGTAATGGATTGCTATAGCTACCCATCTGCTCCCTATCAAAAAGAATGTAACTTTTTTTTTTAAAGTTTATTTTGAAGTCAGATGGAGTTCTATACAGAGGAGAGGGTAGAGGTAGAGAAAGAGATTATTTTAGAAGAATATTTATGAAGCATTGAAGGAAGGGCTAACTGGTCTTGGTGATTGATATTTGAAATATGTTTTTATTGTCTAGCAAAGTATTGGTTGCAGCCCTACCCATAAGACTAACCCGTTGTCAGTGTGATCATTAATGTCAAAAGCCTGAGTCTCTTTACCCCTTGCCATGTGGTTTGTTTTGATGCAATAGTGAACACAACTCCACTGTAGATTTAAGTACTATTTATGTGAATTTTATTTCCCTGTTTAGTCATTGAATCATATTGTAGTGTTGGCATGGTAAGTTTTGTAATTTGTTTTCCTGTGTGAAGAGTGCTTTTCTTCTACCAAATGTTCACTTCTGCATACTTTTTTTAGTTAGGCATTATGTCATTTTAAAGATTTACAGTTATTTAATAATGATTTATTGTAGTAATTTATTCTGCCAGCTGTGGCACATTTTCAGTGGAATTTGTAAATCAAATTTATATAGAAATTTACCAGGACATGCATTTCAGGATTTAATAAAATATACTCTAAAATCTTTTTGAAGTGGGTAGTTTTATGCTAACACATTTGGGATTAAGCTTTACCTTAACAACCATTGTTAATGTTCAAACTAGGCCATGTCTTTTCCCACAACCACTGCAAAGAGGAATCTATTAGATCTGTTAAAATAAAGTACACAGTTCTGGTCATCCACTTTGCTTCCAGACTATTAGTGTCATGTTATATTTGACCTGGGATGTTTGCATGATATTAAGGGACATGAAAACATTCTTGACATTAGGCTTTGTGCAGTTCCATAAGTTTTAGTCACTATTACAGTGTGCATCCAGAGTCAGAACGGAGAGTAGAGCCTAGTAGGCTGTGATCGTTTTTGAAGCCCTAAGTGTCAGATTTTCTTCCCTTCTTCAGCTTGCTGGCTGTTAACCATGTGGAATGCATTTCGCTTTGGCTGACTTGCCAGCTCACACTCCTCCTGCGATTTCTTTGTTTTATATAAAGATGGCAAATTATTCGATGTCTTTTCTCTTTAAAATGATTATTGAGACTGTTTGTTTACAGGTGTGTGCTCATTCAGAGAGGGGTAGCATCTAGAAAAGAAGTATCCAGGTTTCTGTGTAACTTGCATTTTTTTTTAATCTGGCAGTTTAAGAGGCTGTCTTTGAAATGTGTGATTGCCAAGTCATTTGTAAAAATGACTTGTTCTCCAAGACTACATGAGAATTTTAGTTCTAAGATTAAACTGTTAATGCACAGCTTCAGTCAGCTGGTTATTTTGTGTACAACAGCATGAGCCATTTCTTTTTACTTACTACCATCCTGAAAAACAGTTGTTTTAATATGATAAGGATTATCAAAATGTAGAGGCTGAGGTTTCAGGTGCTCCATCTTCAGCTCTTTATAAAAACTTTATTTTGATACAGGGTCTCACTAGACTGCCCAGGCTGGCCTTGAACTTTCCATTCTCTTGCCTCAGCATCCTTAGTAGCTGGGATTATAGGAATGCACCACTGAACCTGGCTTGATCTAATATTTCTAAGGAAACTGTTGGGGCTTGGGATGTGGCTCAAGTGGTAGTGCGCTTGCCTAGCATACATGAGGCACTGGGTTCGATTCTCAGCACCACATAAAAAATAAAGATATTGTGTCCACCTAAACTTAAAAAATAAATATTAAAAAAAGAAACTGTTAAAGCTTCTTTTATGATTCTCCACAGTGTTTGCTATTTATTATTTATTATTATTTGTTGCAGTACTAGGGGACTGAACCCAGGGACACTCTACCACTGAGATATGCCTCCAGATCTTTGTATTTTTTATTTTGAGACAGGGTCTTGCAAAATTGCTTAGGTTGGCCTTTGATCTTATGATCTTCCTGCCTTAGCCTACACTTTGCGTGCTGATATTTACTCAATTTTTGTTTTAGAAAAATAAATCTGCAGTGTAAGAGAAATTGGGAAGGAGGGGTATCTTGAAAGTGAACAGTGATGGATTCTGAGATGACCCGGATGGAGGGATTTCATTGCTGTCTCTTAGATAAGGCACCTTGTTTTCCTTGAGAGAATTTAGTACTTGTGTGCTAAAGAGACAGTGGAAATTGAACTCTTCACTTTACATTTTTTCATCTAGTATTCAGGTACTCACAGTATGCTTGATGTCTTTATCAAGTCTGAGCACAATAGGAGAGAAGTCCATTTTTGTGTTCTAGGCTTAATTTGGACTTTAATGCCTTTTCTTTTGGGCTCAACCTAGAAAAACTTTAAATGACAATAACTTGGAACTCAAAAAAAAAAAAGACATAGTTCAGGGATAACAAATACGTTTTATTTTGTGGATGAATTTTTACTGACTGGTGATGAATGCTTTGAGAGGCTGAGGTGGCCCAGAAGAAAAAAAAAATTCTGTGCTCAGTTAGGAATGCCTGCCAGCACTGCTGAAGGAACAGTCAAGGGACGCACGCCCTGAATTTATCTTCCTAGCCTGGATACTCCTGAGTTACTGTTATCATTCATTTATTCATCTGGTGTTCATTAAGTTAACCAAATTTAGGCACCATGCCAAACATGGTAAGAATATGGAGGTGAAATAGATGAATTTGCTTTTAAGCCTCGATGAATAGGAAGATTATCTGTTCATTAATGAAAATGGTGAAATGGGACAGGCAACAATTATGGCAAGAATGTTACGACTGAATTCAAAGAGATTGAGTTTGGGATCTATATGAGAGGGACATTCAATTGCAGAAGTCTAGCAGATTCTAGAGCTTGTTTGAGAGCAAGACTTACATTTACTGATGGAGTATGCCAGGCATTCTGGAGAGATGCCCATTCCCATCTGACATGGACAGATGATCCCTTGTCAAACCTGTAGACTATGCATAATGTCTTTATAATGCCAGGCAAGAGCTGTGGGTACTGAGTGAAATGACAAGGTCAACCTAGAGGTGAGTGGTGAGCCATATATTGTTGGATGGGAACCTGTCAGGAATATATGGTAAAGAATGGAGGATAGAACATATTTTTAGTGTTGGATGATTTTTTTTTTAATTTCAGAAAGTATTTTCCTGCTAGAAATATTTTAACTGTATATATACATGTATTGATATTTATTTTTTTCCTTCAACCATAGGCATCAGTTCTTACAGATTCTTTGAAAAAAACACAACAGAATTTTTTTTTGTACTGTTACTTAGTTTGGTCCTGGGTTCAGTGATGGGCTGTCCATTTTCTGTTAGTGCCTACAGTAGTGTCAGATGTTTACTTGTGGACGGACAGATACAAACCCACCAAACTCCCTTGCTCTTGGAGCTTATATTCTAAGTGAACATTTGGATAAAAACAAATCCCCTAATTGAATATTTCTGCTTCAGATGTTTCTCTTTTCTGATAAACACTGCACACTGTTCCTAACTGTTGAAACAGAACTTCCAATTTTACCTTTCTGTTCAGAAACTAAGAAGTCCGAATTTCAAGGACTCTCCAGTTTGCTTATATATTCTCTTTCTAATCTCTTACTGATTAATATCCTTTCTCTATCCAAGGAATTGTGTTTCCTTACACTTATTTTTATTCATGCTTCCGTTCCCATTTGGAATGTTCTCTTCTCTTGCCTTTTGATATTCTCTTTAGCCCACAAAACTCAACTTATAGCCCTCTTGTGAGCAAATTATTTATGGTCCTTGAAATAGTGTTAGGTAGCAATGCATATTGACTTGTGGCACTTCTTTAGTAAGAAAAAATAAGCAGTTATTTGCATCTTTAGTTTTAACTTGTGTTTATAATCTCTCCAACTATACTGTAAATCAGGCACAGTTAGAGGACCCCACTTTAATCTCACACCATGCTAATATGAGCATAGTTGAGAACTAGACAAAGATAGTGCTTTGAGCGTGCTGGAGACATGAAAGAAAGCTTCCAAGCTTAGATACCAGCTTCCTATTTTGCTTTAGTTCGATGAACTCTAAAATTCTGTTTGGTTGTTAGACTACATTCATTTTTTACTTTGTTAATTGCTAATATGTACACATTGTAAAAAGTAAAAAAAAAAAAAGAAAAGAAAAGAAAGAAAAAGCGGGAGGGTGGGAGTACTGAAGCTTAGATAAAACAAATTTCCCATGCCTTCTCAGTAGATTTCTGTGTACCAGAAGGTATTTCTATAAGTGGCCTAGCCAGAAATGTACAAGGATCTTACAACTTCCTTCCCAGTCTTTATTTTCTCTTTTCTCATCTTCTTTCTCCCACTCTTTCACTCTCTTGAATATAAATGGTTATATACTAGGTTACTGTTCTGCATCTTGCCATTAACTTACGATTTGCTTGGAGGTGTTTCTTATTAGTATTAACTTTTTCTCACTCTTCTTAATGACTACTTAATATTACTTTGGAAAGACTCATAGTAAAATAGCAACATTTTGTAGACTTGGGGGAAGGCAGACATTGGGTATACAATGAGTGATTACAACTAACTGTGGAAGAATAAAATGGTATGTTGGTGAATTTAAAATATAGCGCATTGTCAGATTTTCTTTGCTCCCTCCGTAAACCATGAAGGTATCACTCCATATCAATTGGTATTAAAAAAACCTTTTTTTTTGTCCTGAAAGATATGTCCTATTTAAAGACATAAGATAACATACAACACCTTTAAGAAAAATTCTTGTCTGATATCATAGAAACCTAGAGAGGCAGTGCAGGATATTGGGATGAACACATATTTTGAAATAAGACCAGCTTGGTCTTAAATTCCCATTTTGATGCTAATATAAGTCTTTGGTAAAGAGACTTAATTCTCCTAGCTTCAGTTTCCTTATTGGTAAGATGAGACTAATAATACCTCTCTCATAGGACCTGTAAAGAACAAATGAAAAAAATACTTTATGCTTTGCCCAGTATCTCGCACATAGCAGGTGTTCATTAAATGTAAGGTACCATCCCCTAGACTCTGTCTATCCAGAATTATTAATTTCTAAGAGGTCTGGATATGGTGGTTTTACTGTAACTGTATCTTATAAAACTTATAACAATGCTTTACACATAGTAAGGACTCCAAACTTATACATAGATTTATTTTGTTCTGCAACTCTTAGAGACTACGGCTTGGCTTTGAGAGCTCTAGAAGGGAGTACAAGGACACATACTTGATCATATGACCACACGTAAAGATGCCTAACTTAGCCATATGTCAAAATTTCATCCAGTGTGATGGTGCTTTTAAAAACTGAACAACTGGTTCCTGGTGTTATACACAGGAGCTCTGATTTGTAGCATTTGCTGACTGTTCTTGGTAAGTATTCCCAACATGGCCCATTTCAAGTTACCAGGGTGAAGTCTCCTTGCTTATAAACTACATGAAAATTTAGCAGCCTGTTCTCATATGTCAATAAGGGCAACTCTGGAATTCTACTTGATTCTCAACCCCTGGGACTACCACTGTGAACTCCAGTGTAAAAGTAGTTTGGGAAACCAAGGCCCTGAAAAATGGTCCAGGCTCTGTCATCAGCTTATTTTGTGATCTTGCCTCAGTTTCCTTGTATGATCAAGCAATCAGATGAGATCGGTTTCCTTAAAAAAAAATTTTTTTTTTGGTACAGCTTTATAATTCTATGTAGATGTCTCATGCTACCAAGGTCAAGGGGGCCAGACACTATAACTCTTGTACTGTATATTCAATATTAACATCTTTTAAAACAAAGTCTCCATTGGTTAAAAATAAATATAGTTGAGAACTATTGTTACTGAAATAGCTGTCACAAAGCCTATGTCTGTAATTGTAGCAGAGGCAATAGAAAATATTCTTGGTACTTGACATTTTATTTAAATATGACCTTCATTTATGTGTGAATGAATTCTCCATATATGCTAGATTAATATGGAGTGACTTACAGGCCAGATGTCACAAACTCAGATGGTTATAGTGGCTGGACAAATAATGAATTGAGGGAAACAGGTGGGATATAATACACTGGGGAGTAGTGGAGACTGCTCAGCCGAGATTGCATGCTGTGGAGAGCAGCTTCCACCCCCCCCACACCCATTGCTATCAGGAAGGAACACAGATTTTGTTACCTTATCTACAGTTCCTTGACATCTTACCTTTTGCCACTCCCTACAACCTCCCACCCCGTCAGCTGATAATCATATTTTAACTTAAAATTTCTTGAATTTTTCATGTTGGTTATTAATTAAACACACATGCCCATTCATACCCTCTTAGGGAGCTGAACAAAATGTATGTGAGGCCAAACTTTGCTTGCAGGGATCTAGTTTGAGATCTCTCTCTCTTTCTTTCTTTCTCTCTCTCTCTCTCTCTCTCACACACACACACACACACACACACACACACACACACACTGTGCTGGGAATCAAAGCAAGGATTTTGCACATGCTAGGCAAGCACTATACAACTGAGCTATATACCTCTCCCCTTTTGTGGAAAAAACATTTAATTGAGGAATTATGTGGACTAATACTATCATTTTCCATTCTAGGGATGATCAGTTTTAGCTGTGTAGTAATTTTGCTGAGCTCCCACAAAATGGTAAATGTTTTTACAGATAGGGAAACCCAAATACTCTCATTTAAATTTGGCATTTAACTACCGGGCACCATTGGCTCCCTGAATGTATCTGTTCTACACATGTTCTAAGCACATATGCAATACATAATAACTGATTATAAGGGGTGGGTAGAGACTGTTGTCTCACATCAGCTTTCTAGTGTAGAGGGTCATGGTTTGTGCTTATATGTGCTTGATATGATTAGGTACTAGAATACTATGTACTTTCATACTTTGTAAGAATTTTTTATTTTATTTATTTTTTCCTGATAGAGCTCAGAGAGACCAGTGTAAAATTTTCACAGGGAGTTTGTATTTTTTTTTGTCACAAACTAGACATCCTGAGCTTCGGGGCCAACTTCATGTCCAAGGGCAAAATTCTCTTTCTTCTTGTTGCCATATTTAAGCCCCACCCATGGAAATGGTCCAAGTCCTGAGTGATGATCACTTCCTCTGGGCAAGGGTATGAAGAATAAAAGTAGTTCTAGCAGGAGGAGTAAATCCCAAAAGACAGAGATAAGTACTTGAGGTCAGAGACTGCGTCTTTTATAGTTTGTCTACATACCAAACTCATTAATATGAATAATCATCTCAGCAGTAGTGGTCGTAGTAGCAAAAATAATACAAAGTAACTAGTCTCATTTCATGTTTTTATGTCAGCTTTCATGATTTCTAGGATTTGGGGAGGTCTTTTTGAAGAAGTGATGTGAAATCAAGTCTCTCCCATATTTTTCCTTTATTTCTCTCCCTTTTTTCTACCCACATACAATATTTTCAACCTTAACTCTACCATATGGGGTAAAAGTATAAGACAATGGGAAGAAAAACGAATACTGTGGAAAAAAAAAACACCTAGATATTTATCCATTTTGGTTATTCTCTTGAGGGGCTTTCAAACACCCTTTGACACTATAAACTCTTCATGGTTTATCCACTTGGTGAGGGATGGGGGAGAAGAAAAGAGCAGTCCCTGTGACAGTATTCTCCTCAACATTCTAAACCCATCATGTGGAGGGAAAGAACCCAAAACCTTCATTTTCAGAACTGTATCTCAGTCCCTGGCTCCTGAAGAAAACCAGTGTGGTTCCAACGTGGGATGGGAAGAGTGGTTTGCATTGGCATCAGCCTTGCGGGTGCTTTGGGGCTGGAGCACACACAGCTGTGGGTTACAGATGCTTGCTCTCCAGTATTAATGTGGCCAGCATGTGAAACCATGGCACCCACAATACTACACAAAGGTCCATGCCTCTGATAGTTTGAGAAATAACTCCCAGCTGAAGAAATTCTTTCTTGATGGGCTGGAATCCATTCCAGAACAGAAGGTCCTCTTTCAGAAGGGTGGAACCAGGAATGAGATGCCTGATCATATTAGACCGGGCACTAGGGACTGTATCACAGGGTGTCTACAGGCTTGAAAGCTTTAACCAAAAATAGAAGGAAAAAAAAAGTGAGCCTTTAAACCTTAGATTCATAAGCTCCAAATCCATACTGTGTATGTAGCAGAAAGCTTGAACACTCGAGCCATTGTGTAGTTTCTCTGGAGATGTCAAGTGCAAACCATTACTAGTAGTTGTCATCTGGCTTGAGTCAGGGTGTGTTAGAAATGTTTCCACCAGTTTTTATATCCTTGATCTGTCTCCAAGGATAGTAGAACCAAAGAAATCTATACAAGGGAGAAAGGAAGCGAGCATGGGGTTGGGTGGTGCTTTCTCTGTAAGTTTAATAACCAAGACTCTTTACAGGGGATAGAGATTTTTCTCCCTTCTCATTCATGAGCCCTGTGCTTCCTTGTAACACTGTACTTGAGAGAGCTGGGATTTCCCATCCCCCATCCAGTTTGTGAGATAGTTTTATCATTCAGGTATAATTTCCAGTGAAATAGTAGCTTATAAGTATCCAGAAGTTAGATTATTGACTCTTATTGCACTTCTGAGTACCCAATAAATAATTTATTAGTCTGATGGATATGTGGCTACCTAACTATGGGGCATGAAATATGCACCGTTTTTCTAATACACTGTAGGGAGACCTGTTTATAAAGTATTTAGTATTGGTTTTATAATGCACTGTTGACAACAGGAGACCACGAAGCTCAAAGATCAATCTCATTTTGGCCCACAGTATTAATGCTGCTTTATAAAGCTTTGTGTCAGGTCACTTAGACAGTGGTCCTCACAGAAAGGACTCTGTTAGGAAGGCACACTACAGTGGCTGCCAGTGCAGCAGATGAATGTCTTTGTCCTACATCCCCTGCGGTGGCTCTTTGGGGGCTGCTGATGTTGACCAGGTGATGGACTCCCATCATTTCCCTATTCTCTAGAGGTATTCTGGACTAAAAGTGCTGAGTTCTATTAATGCAGCCTTTGAGAGTTGGTGTGACTCTGGACCATAGATACAGTCTTGGGGGTTGGAATCAGACAGTAAGGAGAGCAACTCAACTCTTCTCAGCTTTATCTTGTTTGTTAGTGAGTTGATATTCTTCCACATCTCCTGGTCCTTCATTGAAATCACATATGTAACATAACATAAAGTATTTTGATATTTGTTTGCTTTGGGGAATTTCCTTAGCCAATAATAAGTTCACAGACATTGAAAAAACTGCATAGTAAACACTTAGAATTTGGGTATGCCTAAATAAAGATGAAATAATTTCATCCAAAATCAATGTCGCGTCTTAATTTTCTTTATGAGAACTACTTGCCATGGGTGCGCTGTGTAATACTCATTGTAATGGTTTACGACGTGCTGTTGCCCATTAGGATGTATGTTTTGGAGCAATGCGTTTTTCTCTTTGCATGTAAGAACTCCTTGCCAGTTCCCAAACTGGGAAGTCTGAATCACACTGTCTCAGACACAGGCTCTTGCTTGTGACTTGACACACTTGTTTGGAAACCAAAGCTGAATCCTTTCTGCTTTCTATCATTTCTTTTATTTAACATTTCTCATTGATTCTGAATTTCATTTTACCCTCTCCAAACCTTTTCTTCATTCTTTTTTCTTGGGGGGGGGGACGCAGGTGGGGGAGCAATGGATTGGAATTC